>NC_053158.1:109083964-109231464 GCF_016835505.1 Polypterus senegalus
GCCTGCTAAATAGTTACACGACCCAACAGCGTCGGCGCCCAAATTCTTAGAGGGACAAGTGGCTTTCAGCCACGTGAGATTGAGCATTAACAGGTCTGTGATGCACTTGCATGTCCGGTACTGCACGTGCACTACACTGAATGGATCAACGCGGTGTCTACCCGGCGGGTAAGCCGCTGAACCCCATTCGTGATGGAGACCGTGGTTTGCGATTGTTCCCCACTTAATGAGAAATTCCCAGTAACGTGCGGGTCATACGCCAGACTGATTACGCTCCTGCCCTTTGTAACCCCATCCCACCCCCGGTCGGGTGACTTGGTGGATTATATATAAAAAAGCACCCAGAACCGCAAAGAACAATGAAAAGTCAACGTGGAAACCGACTGAGGCGGTGTTTGGAAAATTAACAGTCAACGGACTACAGGTGTGTGTGGACTGTACACAGACAAAAGCGACTCAGGTAGGGAGTTGGGGCGGCACATAAGCGGCAGTGCGTACTGAACGAAGCGCCGTTCAACCCGCCCTTCGCTTTGGAAGGAGAAGGCGCCCTCCGGTTTTCAGTCACGGACAATTGTATGTTGCTTCGTAGCGTGCATTGTTGCAATGTTACTTTTCTTGGTGGTTTATTAAATTACGGATTTTTCAAATGTTTATTTTTTCCTCTGTGCTTAAAAATCATTTAAAAGCGGCCTGATTATGTAGGCGTATGCTACGCGGGTTGGCTAGTTATTTTTATTATTATTATTATTAACTGTAGAAATGGGCATTTTCGGGCGAGTAGCTATTTTTTTTATAACCATTCCCTGAGTTAGCAACACACTTCTGCCTCATTTGGACTGAGTGTTCTCTTTTCTTTGCCATGATGATGGCTGGGTAAGGAAATTTGGTTTTGTGTCTCATAACCTTTGTATCCCAGCTAATCAGAAAGTCATTGATTTTTGCTGGAAAGTTCCTATACATTCCAATCAATTAACAATGAGAAACTTGCTTCAGTTACATTGTTACACATTAATTTCCAAGGCTGCTGGTTATTCAGCAAGCAGTGATTTATTTATTTTTTTCCCCCCAACCAATCTTACTAATCTTTACTGGGTAACTGTGTATGTATGTGTGTGTATATTTATAAATGTCTATTTTTATAGTTTAAACCCTAAATATGCCCCCAAAACACTTTAATTTCAAACTCAGCTTAATACATTACCTAAAAATAAAGAATGTAAAGGAAACCTGTATACTGTACTGCTATGTCTCCCGCAGTGCTGGAATGTGAAATACTGATGTTTCCGCTATATGTACTGTAATTCATGCAAATGCATTTTCATTGCCTGAAGCTTTAGAAGGTGAAGGGCGTTTTGGTGGCATCTTGGGGCTATAACCCTTACACTGCCACATACTTGGGAGTTAATGCATCCCTGGATGCCAAATACTTTTTTGCTGCACTTTTTAAGTAAACATCACAATTCACAAAGAAAAGGTTAATTTTTAATGGAACACATTATTTTTTTTCATGCAAAGAGCATCACAATTTCTGCAACACTGATCATTTTTCACACTGCTAATGAACTGTAAAAACTATTTAAAATAACTACTGGAACAATATGTACAAGGAGCAACTGACGCCATGGATGAAATTCAGTAAATCACGGAGCCAACTGCGCTTGAACTGGCTGCACGCAAGCACACAGAGGTAAACGCTGACGCTCATGGGCTAGTCTAGTGCAGCGGCTCAATCCCAGGGACAGTCAGGCTGCAGTGCTACAGGGTGTCACGCTTGGGTCACAGAATTGCACAGAAACACAGGAGATTGTAGAGACCAGAAACATTATTTAAACACTTCAAACAAACATGTCTCTTTCAGAAGTAAAATGATCAAAGAATAGACAAACATCATAGGTTAACACAACGGGAGTGGGACCCTGTACACAGGCAGACGGCAGACAATCCAGATGCCAACCACAAAACAATCCAGGACAAAACCAATAAGTACAGGCAACCCAACAGAAGGCAGACAGAGAGGAACTTGAAACACAAATTACAAAAACTTTGTTTTTGCTTTTGGTCACCAGCCCCGTTTTTAAAAGCCGCGCTGACATCCTTTGATTCTGTGGACGAAAGTTTCAGACCAGACAGCAGGTGCGGTTATAAAGCAGCTTTATTTTCAGAGTCACGGTGAGAAGAGTTTCAAAAAAGCAGACAATCGAAAATACATGACAGCGTCAGGGCTCTTCTGAAACCCGTCTGTTGGGTGGGGTCCAGTTTTATACCCCTAGAATGCGTGATTTAATATCATTATAAAATGTAGCAGTCAACACTTTATTATACACAAACCTTGAGCCCCTTTAACGTCCCTTGTAAAACTTGATTTCTTGGCCCCTTTTGTTATGGCGTTCAGATGTAAGCTAAGGGAAAACGTGATAAGGCAGACTCATGTGTGGAATGCTCAGACCTTGAGTCCTTTGCACAAACATTTTTCTGTTTGCTAAAACAAAGCATGCTGTTACTTGGTTTTGTAAAGCTTACTTCTCAGACATGAATTAGTACAAGGGAACGAAGAGAACATTCGTCTTCCACATTCCCCCCTTTTTAGCAAACAAAAATATTTGATCAGGGAGAGTTGAGTAGGAAAGGGTAGGAGAGGGGGATGGAGTGGAGTGGGCGGAGGAGTGTGGGGTGGCTGTGCTGATCTGAAGCATTTTTTCTTTGTGTAAAAAGTAAGCCTTTGCCATAGAGGCAGTAAAATACTTGGATACAATGTATCTTATCAAAGGAACAATACAGCAAGCTACAAGCAGGAGAACAATTAAAGCAACCGTAAGAGAGATGAAAACTGATTTAAGCCATTGGCCCCAGGACCCAAAAGTGGACATAAACCATTTGTCCCAAGGATTAGAAATGCCAGAATTAGTAGCTAGTTCATGTCAAATCAGCTAAAGCACGGGTGATTGATCCATCAGGAGCTGTATTATTAGGGATATAGGTACAGCATGCATCACCAAACATAGCACAAACGCCTCCTTTCTCAGCCAAGAGCATATCTAAAGCCAATCGATTTTGCCAGGTCATGAGGGATGTTTTATCAAGTTGCTCATGGATACCTTCAACAGCTTCTTAGTAAAATTTAAGAATCTTTGTTGATTGTAATAGAGATAATTAATCCAATCTACATTTTTGTTTATAGTAACCTGAGGAAAAATAGACTCAAATTCGGCAGCAACTTGGTCCCTTGCCTTGAACTTATCAGGGACTCCACGAGGGACTCGAATGGAATCAAAATACACCCCAGGGCCATGTAGGGAAAACTGGGAAGGGTCCACAGAATGGGGTTGACGATGTCGGCCAAACATGGTCGACACATGGAAGGCAGTTAAAGGGAAAAGTCGGAAAGGCATAACAAATTGTATTAAAGCAGAAGTGCCAGTCCAGTCAGGTGGAAGGATGTCAAGCAATTTAGACCTATGGCACATCCACCAAATATCAGTATTCTGAGTAATCAGAAAAATTGATAATTTGGAAGCTAAAGAGGAAGAATTAATCGGAAAAGTTTGGAAACAAAAAGAGGATGGGATATTACCAACATTTGAGAGGAAGTGAGGTTTCTAAAAACAGGTATAAATACCTTCATCAGGCTGGAATATCGGGGAGTCATGGGAAGAGTAGGGGAAAAGAAGGAAAGTGTAATGTAATTAGAGTCGATTGGAATAGAGGAAGAGATAAAAAGGGCAAGTAGGCAAGGAAGGCCAGTAGGATCAGATATGTTAGAAAGAGGAAAAGGGACAGTGGCCAAATGTGGCCTAGCTATAGCACATGCATAGCAATCAGATTGATTCACTTGTCTAGCGAATATAATACCCATTGCAGCCAACGGTTCTGATCCCCATACCCAATTTCAATCGAAAAGTGGAAGAAGAGGTGGAAATATTCATGACCTTGACAGGGGGTGGGTTTGGACCAGGGGTAGGAGAGAGAGGTGTGTGTGTGGGGAAATGGGAGGTGTTAGTAACAGGGTTCTCAACCTTAATTTGAAATCTCCCTAGAGGATCTATTCCAGATACACATGCCCCTAAAATATAGGTTCCTGAATCATGTAAAGAAGGGTTCTTCAGAGTAATGATCAAAGGTTACAATGGTATTCGCACATTCATGAGGGCATGTCCTTTTATAATAGAAAACGATATTTCAGACCATACTTCTGGGCCTTATAGGGTTGATAAACCCCAGTCATCAGTTCCAGTATTAGCCAAAACCCAGTCCCACATGTCACAGTTACTTCGAATCCAGAGTTTGTAACAGTTACACACACATATTTGTCAGACCAGTTCCACTGGATTTGTCGATCAGTCCCACAGTCAATAATAGAACAGAAATCCACCTGAACTGATGTGGTGATTCCGAAAGGAAAAGTCAAGGTGACCAGAGCAGTCGACAAGGGGATGGAAAGACATAGTAGGACCACAATCAAGGGTGCCATCTTTTGCAATGTGAGATGTGAATCCAAGCAGGCAGTCCCTCAACTTTAACAGCGTGTGGTGTCACAGCAGAACTTGGAACGGTCCTCTCCACGAGGGTAATGCCAATGTTTCCTTCGAGTATCTCTAGCCAGAATCCAGGTTCCTAATGGAATCGGGGAGACCTTTGATGGAGGACTAGTTCTCCAGGCCTGATTCACCTGCTCGTGGACTTCCTTCAGAGAAGCTCGGAGACCTGTAAGACTGGAAAGAAGATCATTGTCCACAGTATGCAGTGTAACATTACCTATGACCATGCCGACTGGCATGGGCCATCCGGTCAGAATTTCGAATGGCGACAGCCCTAACTGCCAATGTGTTCTTCCCCTTAATCCCATCAAGGCCAGAGGCAGAGCATCAGGCCAAGTTAAATTTGTTTGCTCACAGATTTTAGCCAATTTAGATTGCAAGGTACCATTGCATCGTTCCACAATACCTCCACTCTGGGGGTGGTATTTGCAATAATGATGCACATTTATCTGGAGCCAGGTGGTTAATTCATTTATAAGGAATTTAGTGGGTGCCATTATCAGTTTGTAATTTCTGCGGTATGCCCCATCTTGGAATGATTTCCTTTATCAAAGCTTTTGCCACAGGTTTGGCATCTGCATGTTTGGAAGGGAAAGCTTCCACCCATCGGGAGAACACATCAACAATTACTAAACAGTATCGGTACCCCTTTGATGGTGTTAATTCAATGAAGTCCATTTGAAGGTGTTGAATGGACCCATTAGGTTAGGTGTAATGGCGGGACTTACCTGGGTGCCCTTTCCTACATTAAACTTTTGACATAATGCACAGCACCTGCAGAACTGCTCTGCATATGTAGAGAAACCTACAGCTTCCCAATATTTTTCAACATCTTGAACCATGGCGTCTTTTCCAGCATGGTCTAGCCATGGGTGATTTTTCCATACCTGGGAAAGAAGCTTTGGGAGGAAAGGTTTGTTAGTTTGCTTATGGGTCCAGACTCCATCAGAGAGGGACCCTTCTTTGGACCATTTTCTTCTCTGTGTCCGTGGCTGCATTCTGTAAAGAAATAATTTGATTATCAGTGTCCTGGTCATTTCTCTGTTGGAATAAAGAGATTGGTGTGTTATTATACGCAGCCCGTTTAGCAAAATGATCAGCTAATTCGTTTCCTTTGCTGACAGGATCCTGTTTTCCTGTGTGAGCTTGACATTTTAATGATCGCTAGCTTTGATGGTTTCGTTATGGCCTCTAAGAGGGATTCTTTTAGTTTTTGATGCTGAATGGGCTTGCCAGTACTGGTCTTGAATCCCTGAGTTTCCATAATGCCCCATGATCATGGCAGACTCCAAAAGCATATCTAGAATCAGTATAGATAGTTACAATTTTTCCCTCTGACAACTGACAAGCTCAGGTGAGAGCTATCAACTCAGCTGCCCGCGCTTAAACTTGAAGAAATTGGTTGTTTCCTGTAGGTCTGGTCTAGGTTTTATAACCTTAGTTATTTCATCATGACAGTTGTGGGTTCCCTTGATTTTCAGTTGGAAGCAATGTAGCTGGATTTAAGGTGGAGCACCTTTCTATGGTAACGCTTTGACAATGTACAGAGTATATTTTGATAGTGTATTGCCCTAGCAGTAATGAGATGTGAGGTTTTAGCCTGTACTAAAATGGAGTGTACGGCGTGAGGCACTTTTACCACTAGGGGGCTCATGAGCACTATATCTGTACTGGCTAGCACGGCCTCTGTTGTGGCTGCTACAGCTCTGAGACAGGTTGGAAGTCCCACAGCCACTGGATCCAATTTTTTCAAAAATAGGCTAAGCCTTTGTTTTTCTCCATGGAGTTGTGTAAAAATGCATTCATATATCCCCTTTTCGTCCACAAACAGAGTGAATGGACGAGATAGTCAACAGTCCCAACGCATGCAAACAGTAGGGCACTTTTTTTTTTTTTCACATAGAGCCTTCCCAGCTTGATCATTCCATGCCACCTGACCAGAAAGGGGAGATCAGGGTGACGCTAAAGTTTGCAAAAGCTGTGCTCTTTCATTGAAGTTTAAAATCCATTGCCGGCAGTATCCTAGAATGCCTAATACAGACACAACCTGTTGCTTTGTAACAGGTCTTGGTCTAGGAAGATTTTGAATGGTGTTTATACGGTCGCTAGAGAGAGAGAGCTCTTGTTTCACAAGAAATGTCATGACCTGAATATTTCACAGTTGTTTGAATTAACTGCAGTTTTGTTTTAGAAACTTTGTGGCCATTTTCTGCTAAATAATAACAATTGCTGAGTATCCGTGCACAATCTGCTTCGTAGTACTACACAACATTCCACATACTGTATCAATACACTGTCTTTTCGCCAAAAGCCTTTTAAATTTTGAGCAAGAGCTTATCCAATACACAAAGGGCTACAATATATCCCTGAGGCATAACGGTCCATGTCCAACGGCGGTTTTGGAAAGTAAAGGCAAACCAGAATTGAGAGTCGGGTGCAAAGGAATACAAAATAAGCGTTAGCAAAGTCAATAACAGAGAAATAACAGGGGACGAGGGTATCGTAGAAAGAATAGTGGAAGGATTAGTAACAATAGGTGCCCTAGGAAAAACTGCAGAATTAACTGTCGAAGATCTTGAACAAAACGCCATGAACCGTCAGCCTTTTAAACAGGTAAAACGGGGAGTTGACTGGAGAGTGTTTAATTTGAATGATTGCTCCACGTTTCACGAGATCGGAATGTACGGCGGAGATGCCAGCCTCTGCTGCTGGAGACAGAGGATACTGGGAGCGATGCGGCGGAAGGAGGATTTTGGGTAAATCACCAGTGGCTCACAGAGCGCTATCCTTCCATAATCATTTTTCCCCTGGGACCACAGTGCATCGGAAGTGAGGAAAGCCAAGAGGGAGAGTGGTTTGCAATGAAAAAGCAGAAAGGGAAGGACGGCACAATGCACGATATACTAAAAATCATTTTGAAGCACAAACTTTAGTTATCAAATGATCTGAGGTATCAAAAGACCGAACAACGTGCAGCCAGTCCGTCCTATTGAAACATTGTTCCACCCAATCCCCAATTTCAACTCAGTGAACGGTGCTAGAATTGGCTAAAGAAAACATGGGGAACCGAACCTCCAAATAGAAAACGCTTTGTGAATATGTGAAGTGCACTGGAGCAGCAGCTTTGTTGATGAGAAAAAAAATGCAAGGGATATGGAGGGTCTCTGGGCTATTACCTGAAGAGAAAAGATTCTAACCAAGGTGTGTCCACTTCAGCAGGGAAGTACTGGGCAGTGCAGTGGAGGGTGTTGGGGACTTGCAAGTGGGGAAAAAGACATGAAGGAAAAGAGTGTAGGGCTTTAAGGAGAATGGTGTGTGAGGAGATGTTCAGGGTCCAGGCTGCAAAAGAGGGCTTAGTGTGGGGAGGTTTGGCACAGGAATTTAGGAATAGAACAGTGAAACCCTCGTTGGTTAGAGAAATAGAGAGGGAGAGCTTAGTCATCATCCCTTCCTAACAGATTAACAGGGCAGAGCTCATTTAACAAAAAACGGTGCATCAAAGTGAAACCACTGGAATGAAGCTGAACTCGAAGAGGTTTAGACACCAGTAAAAATGTGGTTGTCCAGAAGCACTAAGAACAGTCAGTGTATCGTTCGAGGCAGACTAGAAAAGCAGTTTCAGTGCCATTCACCAGCAAAGTCAATAAAGGATCTGTGTCCCATGGCAAGTGAGCAAAGGCAACTGAAGAGAGTGGCTGGGGTCCCTGTGAAAGGAATATCCTCAGGTTCAGGTAAGGAAGGCGGGGGAGGAAGCTGATGTGGGCAATTGCGGCAGAAGTGTCCCATCGTAACAGGCAAGATGTGTAGGTGCTTGATCTGAGGGGAGAGGCGGCTGAGCAGACGAAGAATTCGGATTAGGAAGTAAAATCCACGACCTCTCCCCGGCCCCCTGTTCTCGGAAAATCCACGCCTTCACGTCCTCGCCCTGCCTGAGGCAGCTCCACCTGCATAATAATTCATTTGTGCGCGATTAACTTGGTCTGAGTGTCTGACTCTTTTGTTTAGTCTGTCGTTCAGCATGCTCCGCTGTCTTTTAACTTCATCAAAAGTGGCACTTTCCCATCCAAATACAGGACGCGTACTTTATTTTGAATATCACTTCTGAGTCCTGACAGAAAAGGAGGAACCTGCCTTGTTACGGTCGTCTGGGCTGTCTAAGCCAGAATGGTTTGTCAACAAGTCCTGAATGCGGTGTGCCCATTCATCTACCGTCTCATCTTTCTTTTGTTTGGCAGCTGAAAAGGTCAGTCGGTGCCCTTTTTATATTTTGCAGCTATTGCAGTTTTCACGGTTCCCATTGGGCAAGGAAAGGACCCTCATTATTTTGTCCACGAGGCAATGCCTCATTCCACTGCCACTGTACTCCATTATGCTGCCCATGATTGACAGTAGCCCAAGTAGTGCCCATCTTTCTGCGTAGCACTTGGGTCCACTCGGCTGCACTGGGTTTGTACATATTATCTAGTTGCTGCACCTGTTCCACAAACTTCAACCCACCGATTACCTTAGATCAGGCAATTCGGACACTACGTCTTTCAGCTCTTGAATATCTCAGTTACGATGTATCATTACAGTAGTGGGGTTAGCATTTCCTGGGGCAGTGTGGGATCGTGTCGGGGTTAGGAACCTCAATTAAAGGGCATGAAAATGTGGGTGCTAAAGGTTTAGGGGACTTAAACGGGTAAGGTTTTCAGGGACTTATCTCTGAGGGTTTTGCTTCTAGCGTTGTGAAATGGAGGGCTTTTTGTGTAAGTTAGAAGAGCCTCCCATAGCCCCTAACAAGTGGCCGTCAGTCTCATCATCAGGATCTGTAAGTGAGGAGGGGTGCACTGATATTGTTCATCAAAGAAATCATCAGTAACTGGGGCATCGGTAACCACAGGAGCCGTTGGGGCAATGAGTGAATGTGGCAGTGGAAGGGTTGTGGGTAAAGTGTTGGGAAGAGAGCACTGGATATAAAAGTTTTTTTTTTATCACTCCTACTCCTCCTTCCTTCAGACTGGGGTCCCGTATCAGCCTACACTTTCTGTAAAGCTATAAGCAGCTCTTCTTTTCCTTTCTATTCTTAAGTTCAGCAACTAAAAGCTCATTCCGTTTTGTGCCGCTTCCAACGTACGGTCTTTAATCCCATCTGTCATACATATCCATCCGATAAGGACCTCCATTACAACAACCCTGTGTATTTCTGCACAGTATTTTTCTAATTCATATCTCCAGTTCCTTCCACTGGCCATCTACCTCCACTGTCCTTATTCCACCTCCTACATGCTTTTTTTAATTAATCCTGTCTTCTTTTCAATGAGCTTTCTAGGGACCCGCCTTTCGATCCCGACAGCGCACTAGGAGCCTGGCGATCCCCGAAAATAATCCTTCTAACGTTAGGTTTTAGGACTCTTGGGGACTGTTTGACTGGCTACTGATTGTTTTTCCCATAGTGAGTGGCAGGATCTCAGCAGAAAGTGACTCAGCCCTCGATAAACCCGTTCCACCCGCCGTCCGCTCCTATTCCCGGATTACAGCTTCAGGTGACTTCGTGTCCGTTATTGCATCAGCAGAATCCTACATCAATACGCCCGTGGAGTCCAGGATATGGAGGTTTTTCCCCCGATCCCTTCATCAGACGGTTTGTATGCGTCAATCTGCCAGGGTATTGTCTCCGTCACCTTAGCAACCCGTTGAAACAAGAGTATGACCAGACAGCGGATGAAAACTCGACCTCCCGTTTATTTAGACACACATTCTCTAAATATGCCCTTTCACCCCGTTCCTCAAATTATTATAGGAGCGTGCCACTCGCCCCTTTTCTAATCCTTTCCACAGGGGTGACTAGCTAACATTCACTCTGTGCCGTTTTCCGTAGGGTCCCAAAGTCACTTTCCGTGAGCCCCTAGAACCCTCCTATGTATTTTCCATACAGTATGCTTTCTTATTCTTTATTTTGCATATGCTTTTTATTCCTTTTCCTTCTATATTCATATTACTTCCAGCACACCAGTCAAACTAACAGGAATCCCCCGATCTACTCACCGTGACTCCATCCACCTGCATGGAAATGCCCGCCAAGTCGTGCCTCAGATCGGCTAGGAGGAGGTCAGGGACTCCCCACGCAGGAAACGCCCAAGGCAGGCCAATCCTACATTTACGAAGCTGGACCCGATCCGGCGGAATCGGCTCCACCACGGTCCTCTGGACGATCCTGCACGAGGAGCCGCCTGCCGTCTCCTGCCCCACGCTTGGGCCAAAACTGTGGACGAAATCTCAGACCGACAGCAGGTGCGGTTATAAAGCAGCTTTATTTTCAGAGTCACGGTGAGAAGAGTTTCAAAAAAGCAGACAATCAAAAATACATGACAGCGTCAGGGCTCTTCTGAACCCCGTCTGTTGGGTGGGGTCCAGTTTTATACCCCTAGAATGCGTGATTTAATATCATTATAAAATGTAACAGTCAACACATTTATTATACACAAACCTTGAGCCCCTTTAACGTCCCTTGTAAAACTTGATTTCTTGGCCCCTTTTGTTATGGCGTTCAGATGTAAGCTAAGGGAAAACGTGATAAGGCAGACTCATGTGTGGAATGCTCAGACCTTGAGTCCTTTGCACAAACATTTTTCTGTTTGCTAAAACAAAGCATGCTGTTACATGGTTTTGTAAAGCTTACTTCTCAGACATGAATTAGTACAAGGGAACGAAGAGAACATTCGTCTTCCACAATTCCAACACCCCCAGCATCCTCAGCAGAAGACCAATCGGAGCCACTGCAGGGACTGCTGGTAGTTGCAGTTCCAAATTCTATTGGCTACTTTCACCATCACAAGTCGCGTTTTCTTCTACAGTTGCTTCCTGTTCTCTCTACAGTACAGTATTGCCACAAAAAAAGCCATTAAAATTGCGGATGATATTTGCGGTTTCCTCTAACAATTATTAGATAGGCTGTAAGTAAAAATCCGCAAATGACTAATATAGAAAAAAATTATATATATATATATATATATATATATATATATATATATATATATATTTTTTTTATATATATATAAAAAATATATATATATATATATATATATATATATATATATATATATATATATTGTGGCCCCCGGCCGGGACGCCCAGGAGGACGTGAGGAGGGCTTGTGCCTCCTCCAGACCGCGAGGGGGCGTCCGTCCTGGTTTTGTTGGGAGCCACGGGTTGAGGGCATGGAAGCCCTACCCTGTAGGGGCCCGTGGTTACCGCCAGGCGGCGCCCCGATGCCGGTTGATCCCATGCAGTCGCCGGCCGGAGCTGGAGCCCGGCCGGGACGCCTTGGAGGACGAGAGGAGGGCTTGTGCCTCCTCCACACCGCAGGCGTCCGTCCTGGTTCTGTTGGGGACCACGGGTACAGGGCATGGAAGCCCAGCCCTGTAGGGGCCCGTGGTCACCGCCAGGCGGCGCTCCGATGCCGGTTTATCCCGTGACGGTCGCGGCTGGGGCTGGAGCCCGGCCGGGACGCCTTGGAGGACCGGAGGAGGGCGAGTGCCTCCTCCAGACAGAGTGGGGCGTCCGTCCTGGTTAGGCAGGGGGCCTCGGGTACAGGGCATGGAAGCCCAGCCCTGCAGGGACCCGTGGCCACCGCCAGGCGGCACCCAGTGCCTAATTATCCCGGGAGCCGACACTTCCGCCACACCAGGAAGTGCCGGGGGGAGGACTTTGTGTGGCACCCGGAGAGCTGCCAGAAAGACAGCCGACACTTCCGCCACGCTTGGGCGTGGCTAAGGGCGGAACACCTGGGGCTCATCCGGGAGCCTTATTTAAGGGGCCGCCTCCCTCCAGTCAGAGGTGGAAGTCGGGAGGAAGGAGACGGAACTGGAGAGTGAGGACGGGAGGCGGCCAGGAAGGCACAAGAGACTGTGGGCCTGGACTTTGGGGAAATCGGTGCAGAGGCACTGGGGTCGTGTGAGTGTGCACTAGGACTTTTATATTGTAAATAGTGTGTCAATAAACAGTGTGTTGGGCAAAAATATGCTGTCTGTCTGTCCGTGCCGGGGCCAGCGTTCACAATATATATATATATATATATATATATATATTTATATATACACACACTAGCAAAATACTTGCACTTCGCAGCGGCAAAGTACTGCATTAAAATTTTTAATAAGAAAATTAAACCTTTTTAAACTGAGGGAAAATATGCCAATAATTATTTGTTAAGGATCTCTTTGTATACCATGTTGTCAGTTCGGCCCTCCGGCTGTAACATGACCAAGCTGTGCTCTGAGCTTACTCTTGAGCATGTAACTTACAGTTGACCATGTGAACAGTAATCTTGTCTCAAATCTCACAGCTTGGATTGCTGCTGTCATAATCGGTTTGAGTTTCATGGTTTGTTTCAATTATGACAGTATTTGTGGGACTTGTGTTGAAGAGACATTCGGAATCTGTCAAGCGTTGTAAGCACACAACCGGTTTCATCGATAAAATCACATCCAGCTTTTGAGAGTTTAAACATTCATAAACATCAAAGTGTCCACTATTGAAATCGTCACCTGTCAATCTAAGATGTTTAAGAGGCATTGGCGATTTTGAAAGGTGTAAAATATTTGGCCATTTCGGAAAACTTGAAAGCAACAACCAAACAATTCAGCGGCAGCCATCGACTCACATGCAGAACCATAGGTGAAGGGCTTAAGCATTTCACTCTTATAGTGCTCCTGTGTAGTATAATTATCTCCTGTACCATCATCAGTCCACACCTTGAACCTGTCCCGGTCATTCAATACATAAGACAGAACGTTCCTGCGGATATCAAAAGTGAGCCTGATATGGTCGTGCAATATGTAACAAAGAGAATGGAAAAGGTAGGTGCCATCTCCGGGCATGGAAACCACTCGGTAAGTGACCGAGTGACCGATGATCGATAGTGATCATCTCGATAGACATGGTAATGGGGGTTGGAATGATAAAGGAAATGGGTACCTGAGCAATGTAAAGTAAGTCTAAAATACCTACACAATAACTATAATTGTAATCAATAAACAATAAAACCGCGGAGAAGCCGTGGATTAAACAAAAAGGCTGTAGTTATCAGTAGGAAGACGTGAATCCCATGGCGAATTAAGGAAGAGAATGTAGAGACCGGAGCAAGGGACAGCCTTATATAGGCAGGCAGCCAACAACGTGGGAGGCGTTGGCATGAGGGACCCAACGCCACCTCACACGGTGACCGAGGTGCAGACTATGGACAGATGTATGTACGTAAGTAGGATTCAGTTAGCGTTGGTAACCCGTGTACCAAATTTCTTGGAAGATGGGCCCATAAGTAACAAAGACTGTTGAAAAGTTCAATATGGTGGCCGACAGTGGCATCATACCACCGAAACAAATACGTACATTGGTTTCGGTTAGTTCAGGGAAGCCGCCTACCAAATTTCGAAAAGATGGGGCCATAAATAAGAAAGTTCAACATGGTGGACGTTGTTGACCGTTATGACCGTTACGTGTAGAATTTCAAAATGAAATCGGCTTAACTTTTGTAAGTAAGCTGTAAGGAATGAGCCTGCCAAATTTCAGCCTTCTACCTACACGGGAAGTTGGAGAATTAGTGACGTTTGGAAAATTCAATATGTCGGCCGACAGTGGCGTCATACCACCGAAATAAGTACCTACATCGGTTTTGGTTAGCGCAGGGAAGCCACCTACCAAATTTCGTGAGTATGGGGTCAGCCTTCTACCTACACGGGAAGTTTGAAAATTGGTGACGTTGGAAAGTTCAATATGGCAGCCGACAGTGGCGTCATACCATCGAAATAAGTAAGTACATCGGTTTTGATTAGCGCAGGGAAGCCGCCTACCAAATTTCGTGAAGATGGGGCCATAAATAAGAAAGTTCAACATGGCGGACGTTGTTGACCGTTATGACTGTTACGTGTAGAATTTCGAAATGAAACCTGCTTAACTTATGTAAGTAAGCTAAGCTGTAAGGAATAAGCCTTCCAAATTTCAGCCTTCTTACCTACATGGGAAGTTGGAGAATTAGTGATGAGTCAGTCAGTCAGTCAGTCAGTGAGGGCTTTGCCTTTTATTATTATTATTATTATATATATATATATATATATATATATATATATATATATATATATTGATAAAATTTCGTTACAACGAAATTTTAATTACAATGGAGTATTTTTATGGTCCCGACAGTATTCCCCCTATCACACGAGTCTATAGAAAACTCATTACTACAAAGTACATTCAGCAGATACTTTCGTTACAACGAAGTAACCTTGAAATACCTGAATGAATCATTCACATAGCAGTTAGTTAGTTCTGTGGTTGCAGCTCAGTTCTGCACAACGATCGCCAAACAAAAACATTGTAAAAAAAAAAAAAAATCTTTCTACGGACTTTCCTTGTAGTTTTTTTTTTGCTGTTTTTATGTTCGGTGGTTTTCAGTGATACCTTTTGCTTATTGCTCTTGAACATTTGAAAAACACCCATTGGAATTTAACTCATTGTCACCCTCCTATAGAAACGGCAGACATAAAAAAACTATAACAGTTCATATTAGAAAAAAAAAAACTTAACATTTTTGCAGCAAAAAAAAACAAAAAAACATTGCCAGTGAATTTGGAATTGCACCATCAACACTGTCAACTTTCATCAAGACCGAGCTAAAAAGAATAATCATCTTAGGTTGCAAATGTATGCGAACTGCTGTATTTGAAGACGCCGAAAAAGCATCTGGCTTCTGATTGGTAACTGTGATGCCTCCAACATGCTTCTGCATTTTGGTAATGTTCGCGTTGAATTCCTCCCACCCAGTTGCACAGCAGTGCTTCAGCCATTGGGTTTGGGCATCATTCACATGCTGAAAGTGAATTATCATAAGGAAATGCTTTGAGAAATTCTCCTCCGCATAACTTGTACACAGGAGAAGATTAAAATTAACACGAAAGAAGCTATTGAAATGATTGCAAACGCCTGGACACAAGTTAAAGAAAGCACTATACCAACAAATACTTAATCTCATTACAAGTTTATGGCAGTTCGTTGTAATGGAATTTTACATATATATACTGCTCCAAACAATTTGAGGGACACTTTGAAATTATTAAGTTTCAACAAGTTAATAATGCCTAACAAAATATTTAAAGTAAACCAGACAAAGCATAACACTTTGTGTTCTGGACTCCTCTATAATACCAGTTAAGTTGAATGCAGTGTGTGAAAGTGAATTGTCAAGGACTCAAGATCTAATGAACTTGATTGCTTTTTCCCCATTTACAGCTGAGTCAAAACAGTATTACACCTTATTACTTTAGGCAATGCATGTGAACTGAACAGTCATCTGTACTGCAGACTGTTTGTTGGCAAATGTGACTAAAATGTGCAGTGCAGAAAAGACACTTTGAAAAGGTGCCATTATAATAACATAAAAATCAGAAATATAGCAGTTATTTCTCATTGCGTTTAATGGGAAAACAAGGCATTGTTTGCATGCTCGGATGCTTAAATGTCATAGCATAACACAGCTGTAAATCAGATCTTGAGTGCAAGAGTAATTTTCAAAATGCTGTTTGGTCCAGAAGCAAAGCAGCATGAGTAGGAAATTTGGGCTCCCAAATGCTGTGTGAATGAACTTATTTAACACTAGAATTACCAGAGTCTACGAAAAAACTCGTAGATACGGCCCACCTTAAATCCCATCCTCGTAAATGTGCTGATTAAGACAAGCAGCAAGCAGCCTGCAATTCCATCCCCCACCAAGACAAGCAGCAGGCAGCCTGCAATTCCATCCCCACACCAAGACAAGCAGCCTGCTATTTCATCCCCCCACCGCCACAGAAAGTGGCACAAAGTTCTCCCAGCTCATGCCTTGATTACCTGGGAGTGAAGTGATGGAGTTTTAGAGTGGAAATAATAGATCGTTATTTGGAACACATGCATTTCATGTGTGTTCCATTTCTACAATAATCTGTGTAAACACATCATTAAAACAGAAACGTTTTTCATATTTTAGTAGTAAATGACAAAATGTTGGCATAAACTATATAATGTGTAAAGCCTGCAGTCCAATGATCAAATAAACACCTTCAAAAAAGGTTCAAGGATAAGAAAACAGCTTCGTGGCATAGCGGTAAGATTTCCTGAATTGTAATCAAGAGTCCTTGGTTCGATCCCGACTGCTCCCTATATTTACCATTTTCAGTAGTGAGCTGCTTTTTTTTAGTGTGCCACACTAAGCATTGAGAACAGAATGGAGAGCAGATAATTGAGGACTTGAGAACAAAAATTGTGGAAAAATATCAACAATCTCAAGCCTGCAAGTCCATCTCCAGAGATCTTCATGTTCGTTTGTCCACTGTGCGCAACACAATCAAGAAGTTCACAACACATGGCTCTGTAGCTAATCTCCCTGGATGTGGACGGAAGAGAAAAACTGATAAAAGACTGCAACGAAGGATAGTCCGAATGGTGGATAAACAGCCCCAATCAACTTCAAAACATATTCAAGCTGTTCTGCAGTCTCAGGGTGCAACAGTGTCAGCTCGAACTATCCGAACATCCGAATGAAATAAAACGCTATGGCAGGAGAGCCAGGAGAACCCCACTGCTGACACAGAAACATAAAAAAGCCAGACTGGAGTTTGCCAAAATGTACTTGAGGAAGCCAAAATCCTTCTGTGCAAACGTCTTGTGGACAGATGAGACCAAGGTAGAGCTTTTTGGTAAAGCTCATCATTCTACTGTTTACAGAAAATGGAATGAGGCCTACAAAGAAAAGAACACATTGTAGCAATGCTACTAATAGTTAGAACTGCATCTCCCAGCAGTCCTTGCAGGGGCTGTTGGGGTCAAAGGTGGCCAGAGGGGTTTAAAAGGAGGGCAGGTGTCAAAGAAAGAAAAGTTTTTTTTGTTTTGTTTGATTGGTGCGTTATATGTATCTGCTGGACTTCTTGCCGGTAATTCTGCCATTTAGATAGATAGATAGATAGATATTTTATAGCATCATCATTATGTCCTGGATTGTATTGTTTGTTGCGGTCTGGATCGTCTGTCTACTGAGGACTGTGTGTGGATTCATTGGCTTTCTCAGAAGAAGGAGCGCTCCTGAACCCTCCATCTGTCGTCATACTTTCAGCAGCTACCGGTAAGACTGTTTTCCATTCCCTTTCTTCATACAGATCGCTGGACTTAACTTCACCACTTCTCATTTCATCCGGTTTGGGTTTCCATGGACTTTGCTGTGTGTTTTATTGTGTTTATATGTTAAATATAATATTGCCAAAGGGAATCGGGGGTGGTATTATTGTTTTCATTTATATAATTTAATTTCATTATACTTTTTATCGTTTAAACTCCCAGCGTGTTCTTTTTTTTTTGTCTCTGTAGTGTGTGTGTGTCGTTCCAAGGCTGGGGTTGTCCCTGGTAATCCTCCAGTAAAATAAATAAATCACCAACTCAACATTAAACATGGTGGAGGTTCTAAGATGTTTTGGGGATGTTTTGCTGCCTCTGGCACTGGATGCCTTGACTGTGTACAAGGCATCATGAAATCTTAGGACTACCAAAAGGTATTGGGGCGCAATGTAGGGCCCAGTGTCAGAAAGCTGGGTCTGCGTCAGAGGTCATGGGTGTTCCATCAGGACAATGACCCCAAACATACCTCTAAAAGCACCCATAAATGGTTGAAGACAAAGCGCTGGAGAGTTCTGAAGTGGCCAGCAGTGAGTCCGGATCTAAATCCGATTGAACACTGATGGAGAGATCTCAGAATTGCTTTTGGGAGAAGGCGCCCTTCAAATCTGAGAGACCTTGAGCAGTCTGCAAAAGAAGAGTGGTTGGAAATTCTATTTGAGAAGCGTAACAAGCTTGTTGATGGTTATAGGAAGCGCTTGATTTCAGTTATTTTTTTCAAAGGGCGTGCAAACCAAATATTAAGTTGAGGGTGCCAATAATTTTGTCCAGCCCGGTTTTTGAGTTTTGTGTGAAATGATGTCAGATTTGGCTTTTTTTTCTCAGTTTTGTGTGTTGTTCAAATGCACATAAAGGAAATAACCATGTGTATACCAAAACATTTGTAATTGCAACAATTTTCTGAGAGAAATGGTGCATTTTCTGGGAAAATTCCAGGGGTGCCGATAATTTTGGCCATGACTGTAATTTGGAATTATTCATTTTATGAACTGTATAGTACATTTCGGAAAACATTGTGGCATGGATGCAACATTATTCATATTATTCATATTCAGTCGCATAACATCTTTCGCTTATAATCAGTGACCACGTGTTTTTTTTTATTTTTTTTTCGATCTTGCCAGTGTCCACTTTTGGTTGCACAGTAATGTTTCTTTTGTACTCCAGGACATGCAGAGGAAAGAATAGTACAGAGAGGTCAGTTCAGCGATATATGCAATCATCAGATTCAAATGTTAACAGTTCACACACAGGCAAGGACCATCCTTCCTACATTTACGACAAGTGTACCTGTTGCAATGTGCACACTTCTCTCTATGCTTTGGTTCCTATTACATTGAATGGGAACCTGACACTAACTCGGTTTACTTACCCGGGGAAAGCGGCTGTCTTGGAACAGAAGCTTGTCAATGTTGCATCCTCCTTTTCTTCTTCCAACACCTTTTCTAGTAAGATGAGATGACAAAGTTCCTCTGCAAGGTGAGCCATAAACACTCTTCTTTTCTCAGTGGCCCCTGTGCATGCCTTGCACAGTACATTTGTGTTGATCCCCGCCAGATCAAGCTTGTTGTAGCACACAGAAACTGGCCACCTGTGTGTTCCTGCTTGTACTACATGTATATAAGCTCATGCCTTCTGGTGCATTATGTCAGCGCAGCATGGAGAAAAAAAGAAAGAGACAAATATATGGGGCATTGGGTATAAATTTATTGTACTTGTAAAAGTTAGCTCTTTTGAGTTTTATTCTCTCAATCACGATCACGCTGCAACACCCCGTCCTTCTTGATCTGACTTTAAGTAACAGCACCAGCATAAAGTCACACCCGATCTGACGCAGTTCGTTTTCAAATAATATTGCATTAGTGCGGTGATGTTTTCTGATTGGTGCTATTCAGGACATGCAATGATTTCTTCAAAATGTCACATATTGTCTCTTTCTTTCAGGTGTGCAATAGAAACCAAAGCATAGAGTGAAGTGTGTACATTGCAACAGGTGCACATGTCGTAAATGTAGGAAGGACAGTCCTTGCATGTGTGAACAATTGACATTTGAATCTGATGATTGCATATAGCGCTGAACTGACCTCTCTGTACTATTCTTTCCTGTGCATGTCCTGAAGTATAAAAGAAACACCATCATACAGCAACATGGAGACTAGCAAGATTGGGGGCAGGGACACGCGGTTATAAGCGCACTATGTTATGCGAATGAATATGAATAATGTTGCATCCGTTGAAAAAGTGTTTACTGAAATTTACTATACAGGTCATAAAATGAATAATTCCAAATATCATATATACCTATGTCTCTGTTTTTTTTTTTTTTTTGACATCATAGACCATAAGGTGCATACTAATTCAGCGTAAGCAGGAACACTCAATAAAACTGAATAAAAAAAATCAAGTGATGGTAAGATACGAAGAATGCAGATTCACCAGCCATTGTGTGTCAGCTTTTATCCCTCCAGATCAGAGAATGTCCAGTTCCATTGCCTCAAAACACCACTCACATGTACAGTTATTCCTAGTTTCAAATAAAAACTAACAGCGTCAGGTCCCTAGGGCGATAGTATGTATCGTGATCGTGACTGAGAGAATAAAAGTGGAAAAAAAAGGTAAATTTTACAAGTACTATAAATGTACACTGTCTGTTACAGACACAAACCAAATGTATGTGTGTACTGTATAATATTAACAATAAGAACAGCTCACTACTGAAAATGGCAAATATAGGGGGCAGTCAGGATCGAACCGGGGACTGTTGATTACGTCAGCAAATCTTACCGCTACGCCATGGAAGCTGTTTTCTTATCCTTGAACCTTTTGTGAAAGTGTTTATTTGATCTTTGGACTTCAGGCTTCATACATTATATAGTTTATGGCAACATTTTGTCATTTACTACTAAAATATGAAAGACGTTTCTGTTTTAACAATATGTTTACACAGATTATTGTAGAAATGGAAACACACATAAAATGCATGAGTTCCAAATAACGATCTATTATTTCCACTCTAAAACTCCAGCACTTCACCCCCAGGTAATCAAGGTATGAGCTGGCTGAACTTTGTGCACATTCTGTGGCGGTGGGGAGATGGAATAGCAGGCTGTTTGTTTTTATTGGCACATTTACAGGACAAAAGACGCTGATGGAAAGGTCTAAACAAGAATGATATGCAAGAATCAAATAGGTGTTAAGGATAGGATAACTATCAGAAAATAATCTGTAGAATTAACAGGATGTATAATTCAGTGAGATGACTGTTTTAGGGATATGGGAGGAAACTTAAGTGTCCAGAGAAAACCCTTGAATTCAGTGAGAGAGCATTTAACTCCATGTAGGTAGTGCTAATGCTACAATCAGAATACTGTGTATATATAGTATTCTGGAGTTACGATTCAATAATGCCGACAACTATTCCACTGTGCCATCCTCAGTTTTCTGATAATAAACACTTTTTTAGGCATGGAAAAGTTTGAATTGCTAATTGTTTTGAAGAATTCTTTTCACTGTCATTCTGTTTTTTCTGCATCTGATGACTATCTTGAAGCTGATTGTTAAATAAATCAAAAGCTGGGGTGCTTTCAAATTATACTTTTAAGAAACTGACATTTATTTACAACAGTTTTTTTAAATATGTGTAATGACATTTATGAGTGGTTGGAAGTAGCAGTATTGAGGAATGGAAGTAGGGAGTGCTTAGACATTCAACAATGCTTGATTAATTAACAAAAGTGTAAATTTGTTTTTGGTGATTATTTCAAAATGTAACCCAATGAAGGTCACTTTGTTGTTTCAGCTCCAAGCATGCAGTATAATAGTAGTCTGGCAAGACTCACTCCTGAACTGGCAGAACATCTTCTGACATATTTAGCGCGAGAACGTCTTCTCCGCCCACGCACTCTTGAATACTTTTTTGGTTGTCAGATACAGAAGTTTGTCCTCAATTGCTACCCATATTCTACCAATGAACTACTTCGGCAGTTGCGTGCCTTTCAGACGCTGAAGCATCTAAGTCTTGTCTCCTCACCTCTGCTTACAGGTATGTTGTTTTTGTTTTTATCGTTCAAATATTAGAGTAGTTACTATGAATGCCTCTCAGGAGTGCATGGGTTATCTATCTCCCTGTTGCAGAGATGGCTTATTTTACTCTTGTCACTTGGCAGGTGATAGAAAATCTTGTGTCCACATAGATTTTATTTGCACGGTACTTCTGTGGTTTCACCAACAACATGTGAAGTCAGATGCCCAGAATCAACATCCTGTGTATACTGTGATGTTGACTAACAAATGACGTGTCAATTCTTGGACAGATACTTTTGCAAGATGATGGTTAAATGGTTTGTTGACCTTTTATCAACATATTATAACTCAAATCACTTTCTTGGAATGTGTTCTCCATTCCAGAGTTGAAACCTCTGAAGAACATTTCTCATCTTTTCTAAACCTTTTTCCTAGTCTATTTCTTAAACTTTCATGTGGAACAGCATGCAGCTACACAGAAGAACAGGTGGGTGTTTGTTATGGATAAGAGGGCAGCCTTCATTCATAGTAAGAGAACCTGTAAAATCTGTCATAAAATGTTTTGGTCATCTGTGACTACCAAGTTCCACCAACTCTAATGTGTTTAAAGTTTAACAAATAGACTAGTTGAGCTTTTGAGGTGGTTTTGACTGGTAAAAATACTTCCATTTGCTATTGAAGATCAAATGAAACTCTGTTCATTCTACTTAACACCTGAGGTTATATAGACTTCATGAAACCAAATGTGGTGCATGGAAGTATGCCTTTAAAGCACAGTTGCACTCATAGTTATTAACTGTGTACAAATCAGCTGGCAGTACAACAATTTTGTGATGATGTTATGCCACTTTTTCTAATGCCTAAAGAACTATGACTGCCAACTGCAACACAAATATATGACAGAACATGAAATTATTGGGCATGTAATTTAAAATGTGTCATAGTTTGTAATTTCAGTTAGATTAAGATGTAATCATCGATCCTCTGAGGTTATGGGAAGTTGCTGCTGTCAAAATAAACTCAGAATGTCACATTGTTTTAATTAATGATAAACAAGTGTTGCTGAAGTATACTAGGCACTTCCTTAGAATAGAAATTATGTGTGTGAATACAAATAGCATATAGAAAATTACATTTTTTTCCCGTCCAGTATGTCTCTGTGGAATAAAAATCAATAAAGGGCATAGGTCCACTACAACATAATGTAAAGTGAAGTACCCAATATTTAAAATTTGGGGTAGGAAATACATATTTTTACATATTAATTTGCCACAGGAATTGGCTGTTTGCTCCAAAAATACAGTGATAATATTCTGTGAACCAGTCACTGAAATCAATGTGCATTAGTTGCCTTGTAGATGTATGGTTTGGCTACTACTTTTAGAAACATCAAAAGAAGAATAGTTTTAAAACCTTAAACTGTCAACAGTTGTGCTCATTCCTGATGTGATTTTAGAAATATGTCTATTTTAATTGTAATAACATTTTGAATCTGCTTGTAGTGATTGTAGGTATGCTAGCATCATTTTGCTTTCCACTTCAATTGTATGGTTTGCTGATCCTGATTTGGAGAAGGTTAATTAAAATTTTCCACACTGATTTAAAACTCGTTCCCAAAAATCGTATTGTCTGATAAAATTAATTGTTCTGTAATGTGCAACTATAATGTAGCCGGTGTGTTTTATGTGGACCAACACCAAACAAATGCCAAACAATATTAAATAACCCAAAAAAAAACTTAAATGACTCGTGTCACATAATTTATATGTCACAAATGCAGTTGCATGTACATCATCCTAGAGTACATATTGGTTAAAATATTGTTAAATAAACCACTTCTAGAAAATACTCATGACCAGCTAGGGAGTACTGTCACTTTCATGTAGGGCCATCTTAACAGCATTATAGGCCCCCGGGCAAAACAGTGCACTGGGGCCCCTACTTACACAACCACTCAGCCCATCACAACATACATAGATTAGTGGCAACTGGCCAGTGTTCCCATGTATTAAGACGGCCCTGCTTTCATGGTGCTTCATATCATATCGGCATTGCAGAGTGTGTTCTGGGGGAGGTGACCAATTAGGAAAGAATTAGGAAAGAAAAGCGACGGAAAACATTATCAGGTGAACAATATGCCTCCTATTTGTACCTCTTATGGTACTTCAGGAAGCAGATGGTCAATTCAGTTGTGCAGTCATAAGCCCAATCCTATTGAATACACTTCTCAGCAGTTCACGAGAGACTGTGACAGAAGTGTTGTATTTTGGCCAAAATATTGTTAAATAAATGTATTTGCAACATTGTGAGCACTCAATTGAACATCTGCCATATGGATTATGTAATGTGAGTAAGCTGAGCATTTGTTTTCAGTGAATGTTTTGATATTGTTTGCTGCTTTTTCAGTGTTGGTTCCCATAGAAGCCTATTGTGTCAAGAACTTTACCTCCATTTTCCATAAAAATATGAGATTAAAATTTTTTCTCTGCCCTTAGAACAAATAACACAGGGTAAGTAAAAGGTGAAAAAATATACATCAAAGTTTTAATGATTCATACAACATAGTATGTTTCTGTGAAAATGTTCTTTGATCTCATAATTACCTTTATCTTTATGTAGATTCAGGCATGTCATTCTTGCCCAGCCTTCAGAAGCTGCAGCATCTCAACTTATCAGCTTGCTGCAAGCTGACTGATAATTGTCTACAGTATATCAAAGGTGAGAAGCAATTCTGATTGGACATAAAGAGTAAATTTTCCTGGTTTATACAATTATTTGTTTTAATTAATTAAATATGTTTCTGCTGTTTGATTGTGGTTAGTTTTGTATTTTGTCTTTTTTATAAGAGGCTAGTCTCATATTAAGAGTGTTTGACAATTACATAATTAAGACACTGCTTAATTCTGACTCTGTACCTGTTAACCTTAAGTGCTGGCATGTTTTTGAGCCTCAGTGAACATTTTAAGGAACCACATTGTTTGCCTTTTATGGATTTCAGATTGTTTTTGGTTTGGTCTTTGCCTTGTTTTGTTTAGCTGAAGATTAGGTGGACAGAAATACAGAAATGTAGGAATGTTTACTCTACTCTGCAACTCCATATGATAAACAGTCGTGTACAAACATGATGAAAAAGGTGGTTAAGCTTGCAGAATTAAAGTATCAAAATTAATAAATTCCTAAACTTTACAAAAATGTCTCATAAGAGAGAGAACCTGTAAAACTCTCGCTGTGAGCAAAAGGAGAATTCTGAATTTTATAAAGAAAAAATGGATTTAACAAAAAGAGAGAAACAAAGCAAATATGTTCTAAAGAGAAAGATTTGCCAAAAGGCAACCCAAGCAACCAAGACCCAATACATATATTCCAAAGTCAAATCCATTAAACAGACAAGAAAATTCAGAAAGCATAAAAAACAAGAAATGGCAATAATGACAAAGATTCAAATACTAACTCAGTGATACACTACTGAGTGTTTTCAGGCTTCTCCAAAGGGGTCTACACTAGGAGTGTGCGATATGCGTTGTCTACAGTAATTTTTTAATTGTTGTTTTAAAGATGTACGGCCTGAAATTATCAAGTATGTCATTCACTTTGCAAAAAACAATCCAAAACATGCTTCTTTGTCTGTGTTGTTTTGTCATCAGTGTGAGCCTCTCCCAATGTTCATTGTGTTAACTGTGAGAGGAGGAATTGTACTGACAGAGTTTGAGCACTCAAATGTTTTTCTGTTTTAACGTTTCAGCCTGTTAATAATAATCATTAACAGAGAAAGGAGTTCAGTGTGGTTTTAGTGCCGCTTCGTGGCTGTTAACACAAAGTGGAACATTGTGAGTCACAATGCAGAATCTTTGGAGGTTAACTGGATTCAAAGGCAGAGCGCAGCAGTACAGTGCATGCAGTAAACACTGGTTACAATGGGATAACTTAAAGTCACATGCAATCACATTCACTTTCTTTCCTCCCTCTAACTGCTTGATCACCTTAATTTTTGTTTCAAGATCAGTTGCCTTTTTTCTGTAATTGTAAAACAAATATAACTGAATGTATTCGAAAACCACTACAGGTAATAAAGGGAGATTGAGACGAATGAATTATGTCATATGGAGCTGACATGGCGAAAACTTTCATTCCTCTATAAAATGTAATTTAAGTATGTCAAAGATGTTGGGCGAAAAAAAAAGAATTTGTTCAAACAAATTATATAATTTGTTAGAATGGATTTTTATTTCTGTTAGAAGCATAAGCCTATCAGTTATGTTTTATTTCAGAAGCTGTCTTGGATTGGGGTCCATTCCAAAGCACATTTTTTTCTTTCATTATTTAAAACACTTGCACAGATCCCTGCCTCCTCGTCTCACTCCATCCTGTCTCTTATGGCTGCAGATATTGGAGCAGGTTATGACACAAGGGAAGGAGAAAAAAAAAGTCATTTAACAAGTATTGCCAAAAAAAACCCCACAGGAATTCAGAGGAGGCAAGTCTCTGGCCATTAAAAAAAAAAAATGCTGCTTGATGATACCTGAGGTGGATAGTGACGTAAATCTACTTGAGTGGTGGAAAACAAGATGTATATTTCCACAAATTGGGGAAACTTGCAAAAATGTACCTGTGCATCCCAGCCACAAGCAGCTCTGCTGAGAGGGCTTTCAGCGCCGGAAAAAAAGTTGTAACATGTAACCGTGCTGCTTTATGGACAGACTGGTATTTCTGTCATACAACTTGAAGTTTCCTTAATAGATTTTTATAATTGTTTTATTTTTTCTGATATCTTTTTTGCAATATTGGACAGAACTTTAAGTTAGTAATTTGTTTAAAAATGTTACGGGTTTGGATTTTTTTTGTATCTTGGTGCAATAAATATATGACAGAACCTGTTTACAAATGCTACATTTGTATTTTATTCATGTGCAGTATTATTCTGAACTTTGGATTTTTACACTGTCGTACTGTATGTTAGATATTTGTTTTTGCTTGTAGGCTGCACAATTCACCTTATAGCAGAGCAGTTTATTTTTATCCAGACTGTAATGTTCATGCCCTACACTTTAATAATGATTAGTATTTTATTCTCTTTGGATTCGTAATAGTTTTGTTGGCCGTAGTGCATTTTTTTGTGTAAATCCTCTAGGCCACTTTAAAATGGTTTACTCATACTTGCAGTGTTTGATGTCAGTAATACTTTAACTGGTGATTTTAATGTTTTTGTATTATTTTATTTCAGTTTTAAGTAAATGAATATCACCCGTTTTACTTAACTGTTGTTTCCATTAATTTAATTAGTAAGTTACAATTAATATCTTATTATCAAGACCAAGCTTAGAGCAATAATACTTTTACAAACACGTATTTTAATGGATACAAAATATCATCTAATTATTGTTAAAGTCCCAGAAAATATTGAGATACAATTTTTTGCCAGTATTGCACACACCTGGTCTACACCCACAAAGCAATGGATTGGTAGCACATTTAAAGTTACAGTACATCATTAACAAATTATGAACACTAACAGAAATAAAATAAAAAAACAAAAAAATAACTCAAACTTAAAAAAATAATGATAGAAAGGAAAATAAACACAAGCCAGGGCGTAAACTCTGGCTGTGACAGAACAGTTACTGCAACCTTGAACTTGAAGATGCTTTATTTATAATATTCATTCTTCACTTTGCCCCTTGTTTTGTAGTCTGTATATTTATGTATCAGGGTATAGTGAAAAGTTGATCTTTTTTGTGTCATTTTCTTAGCTACAGTTTTAGCATCAGTTTACATAGATTTGGGGTGTAGACAACATAATACACAATGCATTTATTAATTTATGTATAATCTCAGATACTTGGTACCTAAGATTATTGATAAGTGTATTATTGCAATTGAGACTTTGCTGATGTGTACCAGACCGATCTACCAAATACAGTATTTTGGAACCCCATCAATTTACATCTGGCTCTCATTGCCATTTTTCTACTGCGGATACTTGTATGCTTGGTGTGATGCTTCTTTCATTAATTTTCTTTTCTTTATGTTTTGAATGGGTATGTCTCATTTAAGGAATTATTTGGTGGCGTATAATATTTTGCCAGTTTTATTACCTAGCTTTTTATGTTCAATGCTGTGTATGTTATTTTTATGACCTTTTATACTTTTGTTAATTTTACAGCTTTTCTTTTCCAAATAAATAGTTTTATACTGAGAGGTCTAAAGCCTAAAGAAACATTTTAAACATCATTGTAAAATGGTGTTAAAATTTAATTAAAAATTTAAAGGTACATCAGAAATTACTCAAAAAAGCACTAAGACAGCTCAGGTGAGATAGTATCGTGTCTATTCAGGTTATGTATTCTTAGGAGCTTTGAAAAGTGTGAAATGTTGGTGTGAAATGTTGTTTTCATGAGGGCTATGAAGTTCTTTTTCTTAGTAAACCCTTGGATTTGATTTCTAAGCTCTTGAATTGGTTATTAGTTTTAATTTATTTAACCCTTAACTACTCACACTATTTCTCATCTCATAAGTACCTGCATGGTGTACTTTATACACCAGTGTTAAAATGGCCATTTATATGCTTGCTGTCAGGTTTTAATTTAAAATATTTCAATAATTTTGAATTGTACATATTTTTTATGTAATTTAATACCATATTGCTGAATAGTATGACACAGTCTAGAACTATCTGAAAATAAACCTGATCCACTTCTCCAGTGCTCATTTGTCACCGGTCACACTTCATCCATTGCACGATTTGCACATGTATCACATTTCACTTCAGTTGTTGAATGTTCTTTGCAGACAAAGTCATTACAAGAAGAACATCTCATTGTTGTCATACGTAATGCTGCCGGTAGGTTCAAGAAAAAGAACGCTGGACAAAAATAATTGAGATTGGTGTACAAAATACACCAGTGCAAGTAGTTAAGGGTTAAGATCAGTTTTTTCTCCCATGCTCATCTATTCAGTATCTCTTTGCATGATGTTGCATCGGTAGTCTATGGAGTTGTACTACAATTACTAAGAATTAACCATCTAATAAATTGACTTTTCCATTTAATTCTATTAAACTATCTGTAAGTATTACCCACACTATAAGTACCAACAGTTTTAAGAGCTGTAGACCATTGTTTCTTACTCTTTATGGCTTTGGGACCCAGTTTCACCTTTTCAAGTTCTCTGATAACCCACAGACAGCAATCAAAGAACCTCTCCCCCTTGATGAAACAAGCACAATTAGAGAGGGTGAAATGTATCATGCAGCGCTGTCTTCAGCAAATCTCGGTAGCCTACAACAATATTTAAAATATTTTCCTAATGTGCATGTGACCTTGTTGAGAAACACTGCTATAGACTACAGTTGAAGTGTATGTAAACTTGTCACCCACTGGAATTGTGATTTAGTCAATAAAAAGTGAAATACTCTATCTGTGAAAACTGTTGGAAAGAACTAGTTTTGTGCTGCACAAAGTAGATGTCATAAATGATATACTAAATTTATAATTTGTTAGTTTTAAATCTGTGGAGGGGTTATAACTTGAGTTTTAAAGAAATCACCCTAAGTGTATGTAAACTTCTGACTTCAACTGTATCTGTTTGTGCTAAAGTGTTTCCAGTGTCATCGAGTCCCAGTAATATTTAACTTACTGTATTTTGGCAGTAGAACACACTGTATATTTCTTTGTCCAGGATTCTTGGCTTTTTCTTTGCACCAGGTGTTTTTTGTCCCTGGGCAAATGTTATTTTCGCAGGAGTTGTGAGACTAATTGGGTTTGTTAGTAGGTTTGTCTACTCTCACACCTCAAGATTAACACACACACAGATACACACATGGATATCCGAATCACTCAGTTATACAAGTGATGCCCAACTGTCATTCACTCTGTAAGAAAGGCATATAATGAAAAGGGTGCGGAGGCAATTACCAACCAAAGGGATCTTAAGTCTGCCACATTTGTTCTTGCTGTTCCCTTGATAACCCTGCAAAGATTAGAGGGAATGGTATGAGACTATAAATTTAATGGCTGTATCGCAGCTACTTATGGAGGTTTCATTCTGTAACGGCCGACCCCTTATTCCCAGCCGGCAGCTACACCTCCAAGACCTGTGGCCTGGATAATTGACTGAGAAACCTTTCCTGTCAAGCCGTACTCCTACACAGATAAACTTTCCCCACAATCGACGGTTTGAAATGCAAAGACAATAAGCAGAATGTAAAATTAATCAGGAATGAATGTATTAAATGGGACAAGACACGCCACAAGACAAATGCACACTCAAATATTCCTCCACCCCAACAATCCCCAAAGCAAAACTGACAATATATATATATAAATCCCCTCCCTTGTCCACGTAACATATACCACACACCACACAAACGACAAATGACTGGTAAACAGAATGATCATGAACTTGAGTCCGATACGTGATTAAATGTCCTGAATACGGGTACTGATTAATGGCGATTGTAATGTTTGTATTTCCCGGCGTTTGGAACAACCTCACCGTGATTCCTCGGCGTGCGGCGAATGATGATTCGACCCCGGGGTCTTCAGCGGCAAGCAGGTTGAAAGGCAGTCCGGATGAATGAAAAACAAACTGGATGAAAGCGCAATGGAATGAAACGGCAGGCAGGTTGTAATCGTGAATGCGATATTGGTTGTACTCCTTCTCTCTCACTCGTGCTGGTCCTCCCCTCATCTCCTCCTCTTCTTCTTAAATAGTCCGTGACGGCAGTAATTGATTGATTGATCTACAGGTGTTTTCCAGATTAGTGATTGTGAACTCCTCCCATCATCCGTCCTCCTTTACGGGGACAACATTAACTGATACACATACACGCAGTCAATGGGACAATGAAAACGAGACACACACAGCACTGACATTTAAACACTATGTGGCACCGCTACATTTCTCCTTGGTAAACTTTCAGATAACCTTCTCTTCTTTGTTACATCATTCTACCCATCTGGGTGCCGACTTGGCAGTGCATTTTTCTGTGGCTTTATGGAGCTGTTTAGCCGTCACCAAAACTAAATCACTGTTCTCACAATTGTACACATTTATGATGTCTATTAGTGCTGGGCTGTTTGACCAAAATTCTATATCACGTCATTGTACAAAATTATACCGGTTTTGTGGTATTCAACTGTATTTTTTTTCCCATGCATGAGTGGATGTTAACCACATTTTCCACTGCATTTACTGCAGTAGACTGGCTAAAATAACCTATTCCACTGTCATGATAATTTTACATTGTACAAAAAAACATTTTAATGCGCACACAAATATTAATAAAGGTTTGCATGGCCCCATAAAGTGATAGTTTTCAAGGGGGTGGCACTAATAAAGAGAAGGAATCACATTGCATGACAGTTTCAGTCAAAATATAGAACCTTATAATTGAACAAATTTTGCAAACACATTTTCAACCATCCAGAGAGGCATTTAGACTTACTAAAATATCCAGTGATGCTTGTCAAAAGTTGTATTGCGCTGAACATGTCTTAGAAAAGGATTAAATAGTAAATATTTTTTGTAAACCACTACACTTTCTGTTAATGTTAACAATATCTGTCCACTGACACTGTAATGGCATTGGTTATCTCGATCCATCGCTTGCTTTGTTTGTCCTAGGCAGTACCTCTAGCAAACGCGTCTACAACTGACGTCTGACTCGAGTGTCCTCTAGCTTTTTCAGTTTTACCCAAGGATGTGGAGGGTGCCAATCTTGGTTCCATACATTTATGGTACGCCAAAGCATGTTTGCGGCTAAGGTGGTGCAGCAAATTGCTCATGTTGCAGCCTCCAGTGACAACTTTAGCTTGACAGCATTTTAGCATTTTTTGATACTTTTAAAACCAAAGTATCTCCAGACAACAGATACGGCTCCTTTTTTCGACAAAGTTCTTCTGTGTCATCATGTTCAACTTTATCACCTTCTGCAGCTTCAGTTTCAGAAGGTTCTCTGTCCATTTTCACTGCTGAATACCCAAAATTGCCACACAGGGAGATCAGCAACCAGGCATCTACCACATCCATTTCTTCCAGTTGGGGCCGCAAAAAGTTTTCTAGCATTTCAATGTAACATTCTGAAGTGACTGTGACCTTTGCTTCCCCCGCCCCCTCAAAAAAGTAAGGGCCTACAATGCCAAATTCTGCATCGGTGCACCAAACTGTAACACGCTCACTGTGCTGGGGTCTCTGATGAAGTTCATGAGGGTTGGTTTAAGCCCAATAGTGAATGTTTTGCTTATTTATGCAACCATTCAAATGGAAATGTGCCTCATTGCTTCACATGACGATAGTGTCTAGGAGACTGCAAAATTGATGCCTTGCAGTTTGGATGTTTTCAGGCATTCGTATAGTCTGAGGATGGCCTGGAGATTTTCTGTTCAATGTTGTACCCATCTTTCTAAATTTAGCCACCCACTGAAGAGTTGTTTTCCTATTTGGGACATCACCGTTAGTAGGAATGCTGAAGTACATTTGGAAGGCTTGTTGCATAGTTTTGATGGATTAGTTGTTTTTGAAGAATGCTTCGACAGTGAAAGCATGGTGTGCACTGGAACAAGGCGTGTTGCTGACTGAAAACTACAAGGGATCGCCTTTGGAAGGATCCACACCCCCAACCCACTCGGCTGCTTCTGCCTCACGCAGTGACCTTGAGAAATGTGGTACTTCATTTTGGCTCACACCTTAATAGTAATAATAAGAACAGCTCCTTACTCAAAGTGCTACATGCAGGGTGAACCTAGGATCAAACAGGCAAAGTCATGATTATGAAGCAGTAGTTCTTACCCCTGCACCAGCTGAACATATTTCTGAGAGACAGCTGCATTTAGACTGTGAAACATACTGTAAATACACACATGCATGCAAAGGTCTTTATTTCGTATTGATTGATATTTGGGTTTCAGTTTTCACATTTTGGCAGTAACATGTGAATTGAACCATTTTTTCCATCAGTTTTATTCTTGAATAAAAGCACACTTGTTTTGTTATATATTTTGTAAAAATGTTTGATATTTGGACTTCACACATTATACACTTCATTCAACATTTTGTTATTACTACAAACCGGATTCCAAAAAAGTTGGGACACTAAACAAATTGTGAATTAAAACTGAATGCAATGATGTGGAGATGGCAAATGTCAATATTTTATTTGTAATAGAACGTAGATGACAGATCAAATGTTTAATCCAAGTAAGTGTATCATTTTAAAGGAAAAATATGTTGATTCAAAATTTCACGGTGTCAACAAATTCCAAAAAAGTTGGGACAAGTAGCAATAAGAGGCTGGAAAAAGTTAATTTGAGCATAACGAAAAGCTGGAAGACCAATTAACACTAATTAGGTCAATTAATCCAAAAAAGTAGGGACAAGTAGCAATAAGCTACTTGAATCATCAACTGTGCATAACATCATCCGAAGATTCAGAGAATCTGGAACAATCTCTATGCGTAAGGGTCAAGGCTGTAAAACCATACTGGATGCCCGTGATCTCCGGGCCCTTAAACGACACTGCACCACAAACAGGAATGCTACTGTAAAGGAAATCACAGAATGGGCTCAGGAATACTTCCAGAAACCATTGTGAGTGAACACAATCCACCCTGCCATCCGCCGTTGCCAGCTGAAACTCTACAGTGCAAAGAAGAAGCCATTTCTAAGCAAGATCCACAAGCTCAGGCGTTGTCACTGGGCCAGGGATCATTTAAAATGGAGTGTGGCAAAATCGAAGACTGTTCTGTGATCAGACGAGTCACGATTCGAAGTTCTTTTTGGAAATCTGGGACGCCATCTGGACCAAACAGGACAAGGACAACCCAAGTTGTTATCAACGCTCAGTTCAGAAGCCTGCATCTCTGATGGTATGGGGTTGCATGAGTGCGTGTGGCATGGGCAGCTTGCATGTCTGGAAAGGCACCATTAATGCAGAAAAATATATTCAGGTTCTAGAACAACATATGCTCCCATCCAGACGTCATCTCTTTCAAGGAAGACCCTGCATTTTTCAACAAGATAATGCCAGACCACATTCTGCATCAATCACAACATCATGGCTGCGTAGGAGAAGGATCCGGGTACTGAAACGGCCAGTCTGCAGTCCAGATCTTTCACCTATAGAGAACATTTGGCGCATCATAAAGAGGAAGGTGCGACAAAGAAGGCCCAAGACGATTGAACAGTTAGAGGCCTGTATTAGACAAGAATGGGAGAGCATTCCTATTTCTAAACTTGAGAAACTGGTCTCCTTGGTCCCCAGGCGTCTGTTGAGTGTTGTAAGAAGAAGGGGAGATGCCACACAGTGGTGAAAATGGCCTTGTCCCAACTTTTTTGGGATTTGTTGACACCATGAAATTCTGAATCAACATATTTTTCCTTTAAAATGATACATTTTCTCAGTTTAAACTATTGTTCCATGATTTATGTTCTATTCTGAATAAAATATTAGAAGTTGGCACCTCCACATCATTGCATTCAGTTTTTATTCACGATTTGTATAGTGTCCCAACTTTTTTGGAATCCGGTTTCATATTAACATATGAAAAAAAAACCTGTTTTAGTTATGTGTTCTTTTCGTGCCTCACCATTTCCTGTCATTCTACATTAACACAGATCATTGTAGACATGGAACACACATAAAATGTGTATATTCCAAATAACAATATATAATTTTGCTATACAGTCGCAGAAACCACACCCCCAGATAAACAGACTTCAGCTGTGAGAAGTTTGTTGCTGACTTCTGCTGCCTCACTGGGGGATTACATAGCAGGCTGCCTGCCTGTAGCCAGCTGACACATTTGCAAAACAAAGGTGCTTATCGGTTTGCAATTGGTGCAATGATGAGGAGCTGCGAGTAAAATTAAGGTGGCCCAGCCTTACAAGTATTTTAACAGACTTCAGGGATTTGATTGAGTTTGACGTTTGAGGCACCACTGTGTACACTTTTTAAATAAAGTGCTTAATATGAAAAATAGATCTTTTTTCCAGTAAAATATTTTGGAGACCTTGAAATTGTATACTTAGTCAATGTCGAATGTGTAACTTTTTCAGCACTAATTAATCATCAGAATAATTGGCAGATTACTTAATTACCAATATAATTGATAATGACAACACTGAATTAATTTATGTGCATACTACATGGAAGTTTTGTATTTTATGCAGAATATAGTTTAAATGTGTATAGTGTTGTAGGTGTATAAATGTGGATTTGATTTATAAAAATAAATTGATGTAATAATCAGGTGTAATAATTACCTGATAATCTTCTGAAAATAAATTGAGGAGAAACACAAAGCATGTAGCACACCGTAATTATAACCATCACATAAAAATTAAGGAAATTAAACTGAATGTTAAATAAGGTAGTGGGCACAGGAATGGATGGTTAGAACAGAGTTCATGGGACAAATGCAGGGTAGCATAATGTTCAATCAAATCTCCAGAGAAAAGGTGTTCGTTGAATATACAGTGCATCCGGAAAGTATTCACAGCGCATCACTTTTTCCACATTTTGTTATGTTACAGCCTTATTCCAAAATGGATTAAATTAATTTTTTTCCTCAGAATTCTACACACAACACCCTATAATGACCACGTGAAAAAGTTTACTTGAGATATTTGCAAATTTATTAAAAATAAAAAAGCTGAGAAATCACATGTACATAAGTATTCACAGCCTTTGCTCAATACTTTGTCGATGCACTTTTGGTAGCAATTACAGCCTCCAGTCTTTTTGAATATGATGTCACAAGCTTGGCACACCTATCTTAGGCCAGTTTCGCCCATTCCTCTTTGCAGCACCTCTCAAACTCCATCAGGTTGGATGGGAAGCGTCGGTGTACAGCCATTTTAAGATCTCTCCGGAGATGTTCAATCGGATTCAAGTCTGGGCTCTGGCTGGGCCACTCAAGGACATTCACAGAGTTGTCCTGAAGCCACTCCTTTGATATCTTGGCTGTGTGCTTAGGGTTGTTATCCTGCTGAAAGATGAACCGTCGCCACATTGTGAGGTCAAGAGCGCTCTGGAGCAGGTTTTCATCCAGGATGTGTCTGTACATTGCTGCAGTCATCTTTCCCTTTATCCTGACTAGTCTCCCAGTTCCTGCCACTGAAAAACATCCCCACAGCATGATGCTGCCACCACCATGCTTCACTGTAGGGATGGTATTGGCCTGGTGATGAGTGGTGCCTGGTTTCCTCCAAACGTGACGCCTGGCATTCACACCAAAGAGTTCAATCTTTGTCTCATCAGACCAGAGAATTTTGTTTCTCATGGTCTGAGAGTCCTTCAGGTGCCTTTTGGCAAACTCCAGGCGGGCTGCCATGTGCCTTTTACTAAGGAGTGGCTTCCGTCTGGCCACTCTACCATACAGGCCTGATTGGTGGATTGCTGCAGAGATGGTTGTCTTTCTGGAAGGTTCTCCTGTCTCCACAGATGAGCTCTGACAGAGTGACCATCGGGTTCTTGGTCACCTCCCTGACTAAGGCCCTTCTCCCCCGATTGCTCAGTTTAGATGGCCGGCCAGCTCTAGGAAGAGTCCTGGTGGTTTTGAACTTCTTCCACTTACGGATGATGGAGGCCACTGTGCTCATTGGGACCTTCAAAGCAGCAGAATTTTTTCTTTAACCGTCCCCAGATTTGTGCCTCGAGACAGTCCTGTCTCGGAGGTCTACAGACAATTCCTTTGACTTCATGCTTGGTTTGTGCTCTGACATGAATTGTCAACTGGGAACCTTATATAGACAGGTGTGTGCCTTTCCAAATCATGTCCAATCAACTGAATTTACCACAGGTGAAATCCAATTAAGCTGCAGAAACATCTCAAGGATGATAAGGGGAAACAGGATGCACCTGATCTCAATTTTGAGCTTCATGGCAAAGGCTGTGAATACTTATGTACATGTGCTTTGTCGATTTTTTTATTTTTATTAAATTTGCAAAAACCTCAAGTAAACTTTTTTCATGTTGTTATTATGGGGTGTTGTATGTAGAATTCTGAGGAAAAAAAGGAATTTAATCCATTTTGGAATAAGGCTGTAAAATAACAAAATGAAAATACTTTCCAGATGCACTGTAGACATAATTATGTTGCAAAAAATTCTGTCTTCCTTATTTTTTAAGAATCCATCTGTAATGCAGTTATTTCTTTGATTCAATTTCCGATTGCAAAATAATCATAACATTGGGAAAAGTTGAGTTAGCAGGGTTACAAAGGGCAGTGAAAAACAGGTAGTATAGTACGGTACAAAATGATGAAAATGTTGGATATTTGATACAGGCTTTGAAAGGTTTTATGCTCTGATCAAAAGGAGCTGAACTATATGAGCTATGATAAATTTGGTGAAGGTTTTAAGGTACAGTGGGTTCAAAGCAGGTACCCCTAACTTTTTGGAGCAGTTTTCTTTAATACAAACCAAACTGTGTTTCAGACAGAGGCAAGATATGCTGCATATTTGCATTAGGCAAAAAGTAATAAAAGAAGTATCAGGTTTTTGCAGTGACAGAGTTGAATTTGTCCAGCAGGGAGTGTTAGCTCTACTGGTGACGTAGGTTCAATGTTGGGAAATTAACTGAAAAAGTTTTTCCAGTTATGGTGCAGTTTTAAAGCCACAATGAAGTTAAACTCGCCACAACAATAGCACAAACCAATTAAGGCAAATATAAAAATGTACTTCACTTGCATTAGTTTCTTTCATCATACAAATCCACATTTGGTTCTGGTGGTAGACTTAAGATAAAAATCCGCAGAGATGATGAAATGGCAGTTATTCTTGGGAGTTCTCAGTGGTTAGCTGTTCTCTTCTCTGGGTTCTGTTAGAAAATGTGGAGGTTTGGAAGTGGAAGGTTACAGTGGTGCTGCAATTGAAAAGTCAACAACTGTGGTGTTCCAGTGCTTCTGGAGACTAGAAGTTATGTCTCAAATGGCAATGTGTGGTAACACTTTTTGTAACTTTAAGATAATGTTGTTTTTGGTACATCAAAGCAAACAGTGTTTTAACTAAAGCTGGTTCTTCCTATGTGCTAGTTGCAAAGAAACAAACTGCACTCAGCCTTTTTCTCATGTACTGTATACTATCCCAAGGCACTTTGAGTTTAAAAAAAAAATGCAGGTTAATAATATAAATAGGAGTCCATCATTGAGCGCTTCAACCTCTCTCACCTGAAACACACAATTAACCCTAGAATTACCGGAGCCTATGAAAAATCCTCATAGATCTGGCCCACCTTAAATCCGTTCGCACCTGTCTGTCAACGTCTTTTGTCCTGTAAATGTGCTGATACAGACAAGCAGCAAGCAGCCTGGTATCCCATCCCCCCACCGCTACACAACGAGCACAATGTTCTCCCTGGTCATGTCTTGATCTGGGAGTGAAGTGCTGGAGTTTTAGAGTGGAAATAATAGATCGTTATTTGGAACACATGCGTTTCATGTGTGTTCCGTTTCTACAGTAATCTGTGTAAATGCATTGTTAAAACAGAAACGTTTTGGTTTCTGGATTTGGTCTTGTCCGATGAGAGAGATGGACATCTGAAGTGGAGCTCCACTAGCAGCAGTGTTATTTTTCATAATATTTGCTTATTATCCTGAGATATCCTGTATTTATTCAACCTGAGAGGCACTGCTACAGTATATGTAAGCACATATAAACATGGCCAACAAGAAGGGGGGTCTGAAAGAATCGAAAACTAAAGCTACACCCAAGCTAAGATCAGCAAGCCCTAGTTCAAGATACGGCCTTTCAGAGACAGACCTGGATCATATGGGCGAAAGTACAGACTCCTTGGGATCACGGTCCGCTACATCGTCGCCAGCTGAGAGCAAAAAGGGGAGCGAAGGTACGATCGTGAGTGCAGATCTTGATAGCTCGCTGATCGGAAAAGATCACCTGAAACTGGAAAAGGCCTTGAAGTCTGCGGCTTCAATTACTTCACACGAGCTGGGAGCAGCGGGGACACCGGCTACGGTAGAGTCTGCTGCTTCATCTACGGTACAAGAAAGCACAATTGAAATGTCTAAACTGCAGGTGATGCTCGCTCAGCTCATGCAAGATATAAAGAAAAGCTAGAAGGCTAATGAGAAAGCAAGGGTAAAGGCAAAAAATGAAAATGAAAATGAAAAAATGAGACAGGAGTTAAAACAGGCAAATGAATGGCTACGACAGGAATTCCAACAGGCAAACGAAATGCAGTGGCTGGAATTGCAACAGGCAAATGAAAGGCTGCAACAGGCAAATGAAAGGCTGCATTAAGAGATGCAACTTGAGCTGCGACAGGTGCTGGGTAAAATGTAAGAGCACATTCAGGAAAACTCGGTTAAACTGTGCACGCTTACTGATCAATTGGAGGATCTCAAGGAGACATTCACGACTCGGATTGAAATAGCCGAAAATTTAGCTGCCAGTGCCGAGGAAAAAGCAGTAAATGTCAGCTTCGAATGAAAAAAAACTCAGAGACAGACTGGCTGCTTTGGAAGATGGAAGCAGAAGGTATAATGTCAGAATTGAAGGTCTGCCTGAGAATCGAGAAAGTTCAAACCCTGTGAAATTCGCAGCTGAACTTTTTCTAAAATAATCCTGGATGACTTTAAAGCAGAATCTGAGATAGCAGCGGCTTACCGCGTACGTGGATCAAACACCGTTAGACCCAGACCCAGATCTTTTATAATTCGTTTTGAAAGATTATCATTTAAGCTAGAGGTGATGGCACTCCTCAGAAACAAGTAAGGTATTATATATATATTCCCTGACTTCTCTCCAGCAACAGCTACTAAACGTGCAGCCTTCTACAACATTAAACAGCGGTTACAGCAATACAGCCTCTTGTATCCGGCAAAACTGAAAGTGAAATGGCAGGTTCAATTCTATGTCTTCGCTAGCAAGGAAGAAGCAGAAAAGGAATTAAGAAAGCTAATCCCGGTACTATTCTGATACATAATATTGAGTCATGGCGGTTAATGATAAATGAAGGATTAATAATCTACTGTCTGATCTATTTGTTTAAAATACGGGTTTTTATCTGCATATATTCTCATTATTACTTAGTATTACTAGGGTGCTATCTGTCTGTTTTATTGTGCTTAACTAGCAAAATACCCGCGCTTCGCAGTGGAGAAGTAGTGTGTTAAAGAAGTTATGAAAAAGAAAAGCAAACATTTTAAAAATAACGTAAGATGATTGTTAATGTAATTGTTTTGTCATTGATATTGAGTGTTGTTGTCATATCTATCTATTTATATATATTTATCTGTATATATCTATATATATATATATATATATATATATATATATATATATATATATATATATATATATATATATATATATATAGCAAAATACCTGTGATTGGCAGCGAGAAGTAAAAGAAAAGGAAACATTTTAATAATAGCGTAACATGATTGACAATGTAATTGTTTTGTCATTGTCATGAGTGTTGCTCGCATATATATATATATATATATACACACACACACATACATATATATACATACTGTATATATACACACACACATATATATATACATACTGTATATACACATATACATATCTACATATATACTGTATATACACATTTATATATACAAATCTACATATATATATCCACATATATATATATATATTAGGTGGGACTCGATTAAAAAATTAATCCAATTAATTAGAGGCTGTGTAAGAATTAATCTTGATTAATCGTATGTAATCGCACACGTAAATTTGCCCCAAATCGCAAATGTTTTTTTTTTTTTTAATTTAAAAGTGTTTTAGTGGGCGACAGAATCAAATAATAGACATGTACATGAATATTGTAAACTGAAGCTGTTTTAATTTCTGAAAAAAAAAGCCTTTAAACTGCATTTGAATTCAAAACAGAAACAAAAATATCATCCTGGTTAAAATTGGGCAGACTTAAAAATAAAGTGGTAGTTTAAGTACTTTAAGTACATTTTCAGAATAGTATTGTCTTTAAATAATAATAACCAAAATTTCAACATAAAGTGCAGTTTTTCTTCTTAAAAAATAAGTCAGAAACATAAAAGGTAATTTGACCAACTTAATCTTTAAACTCTGAGTAACCTTAGCCAAAATTATTTTGTACATTAGGCTAAAACAGTGTGATCATTGAACATTTTGTAATTAGATGTAATCAGAATTACTAACGGTCACGGAAGTCCAATGATCCCCAGTAAGAGCCACAAAGTCTGCTTTCTGTAATGCATCTAATTTTGCTGGCTTTTCAGTGTGCACAAAACCATGCTTTTATCAAGGCTTCGCGGAAGTCGAAATGATCAGTCGTAGGAGCGTGCTTTATTCGACTCTAACATTTTTGTAGCTGTGATGTGTGCATCAGTGTAATGGATGTACCAGGAAATCATGCATTGACAAAAGTTCCCGTTTGCTTGGAATTGAAAGTGTGATTAAATGCGTTATTTTTTTAACGCGTTATGGAGTACATGCATCGAAGCTTCTCAGCTGTGCTTGTGCTAATTAAAGGGAAACATTTTAAAAATAACGTAACATGATTCTGCGTTAACCGAATATTTTTTCATACGTCCCAAACCAAGGAGATGCGAAGGTAAAATGAATCGGGTAGCGCGCATACATACTCAGTGCATCCCCTCTCGGGAATCGAACCTCGAATGTCGGCATTAGAGGCGAAGACTCTACAATTGCGCCACAGCGTGTGGCTTGTCCATGCGAGTATGTACTGTAGATGGGGTATATATATACATTTAAATATATACCAGCGTATCGCAGTGGAGAAGTAGAAGTTATGAAAAGAAAGGGGAACATTTTAAAAATAAAGTAACATGACTGTCAATATACAGTATTTGTTTTGTGAGTGTTACTGAGTGTTGCTGTCATCAAGGATTTGATTATCATTATTTCTTTCAATCAGGTTTGTATTTGTAGGATGTGTTGTGTTCAAGTTACATTCCGTGTTTGTCAATCGTTGTAAAGATGACAGGTTTCATTCATCGATTCGTTTCTTACAGCATCAATAAACAGCTTGTCTTCTTCTTTATCTGAGACCTGACACACTGCATGCACGGGTTTTTACACTGTCTTCCTTTAACGGGACATTGACTTTTCCACCGTGTGCTTTGTTTCCACAGTAGCAGCATTTATGAATATGCCTGTATGTATCAGACGCTTCATATTTTTTGCTGCCTTTTCAATTGTGTAATTCGGTTTTTGTTCAGCGCTCTTTGGAACTGTTGCCTTTTATCTGTGCACTGCGTCAGTTCACGTGAGCCGCTCGGTGTACATGCAGCGAAGTTCCCCAGTTGTGCTGGTGCCATCTCGTGCTATGTCCATGGCTGTATTTAATGTTACCTTAGTCCTGGCACTTAAAACTTTCTCTCGCAGTTTCGCTGAGTTTGTGCCAAACACCACCCTGACCATCTCATCTTCCTCTGCATAAGCACAGTCCTTAACCCGTGAATATTTAGTGGGAGTTTGCTATTGGATTGCCGCTGATGGACGGCCTTATATGGCAGGCACTAAATTACAACGCCAGCGCAGCCTGTCTATGAACTTAATTTAAAGTGTAGGTTTACATCGTGCTTTGTTTCAGTAGCAGAACTCATGAATATGGTTGTATATGTCACTTTCGCTCGCTTCTTATTGTTTAGCTGCCTTCTCAATTATATAATGCATGTTTTCTTCAGCGCTTTTGGAGGTCTTCCTGATTTTCTACTTACTGCGTGATTACGTGGGAGGCGTGATGATGTCACATGAAACTCCGCCCCCACGGCGTTCAAGCTCATCTCCATTACAGTAAATGGAAAAACAGCTTCCAGTTATGACCATTACAGCGTAGAATTTCGATATAAAACCTGCCCAACTTTTGTAAGGAAGCTGTAAGGAATGAACCTGCCAAATTTCAGCCTTCCACCCACACGGGAAGTTGGAGAATTAGTAGTGAGTGAGTGAGTGAGTGAGTGAATGAGTGAGTGAGTGAGTGAGGGCTTTGCCTTTTATTAGTATAGATTACTTTTTCTTTTTTCTCTTTTTTTTTTTTCTTCTTTTTTTTTTATTAACTAATTATTTCATCTCTACCCTAAACTAGACTGTTCAATATCATACCCTTGGTTTATTGTTATTGCTTTTACTGCATTAAGACTTATGCTTATTCTGGACACATTTTTAACACCATCCCGGGTTTATTATCTGGGTGTATCATCTTAATGCACTAAAATTGCTGAAGACTATATATATATTTTAAGTGCAAAATTCTTTTTTTTTTTTTTTAAAGACTATATTGGTAACAGATATATCTCTATCTTTTAACCCTAAAACGCCACTGCATGGGGCTTGTTTTGCTGTGGACGTGCTCTGTCTCTGGATATGTCAGAGGACTGGGACTACGTGAAGTGGGTTTTAGCCTCACTTGGGGAGGCAAAAATTTAAGGGGGAGAGAAAGAGAGCAGGCTTGATCTATACCTAATCTATCCTCAATCTTTATAATTATAACTACCAACGTAATAATAAGCTGCATGGCAACAACTCTAGGGGAAATAGGAAATTAAGACCTAAACTGTCTCACTTCCAGTTAAGACTATAAAATGACATCAAAAACTCAGAATCAGTGTCTCCATGATGGGACAGTTAACTTCGTAAGCTGGAATGTTAAAGGCCTGAATCACGAATTAAAGAGAAAGAAAGTACTCTCTCACCTAACAGGTCTAAATGCTAAAATAGTATTTTTACAGGAAACCCACTTACTAAGCAAGGATCAGTTCCGCTGCAAAAGACTGGACTGGCCAAATGTTCCACTCTAGTTTTACAAAGAAAACTAGAGGTGTGGGAATTCTCATACATAGAACAGTACCATTTGTAGCATCAGATGTAGTATTGGATCCTGAAGGGAGATATGTAATGGTCATGGGAGACTTATCTAACTGTAAAATGATTTTGATAAATGTTTATGCACCTAATGTTGATGATAAGGAATTTATACAAAATTTATTTGCATCCATTCCCAATCTGAACACTCATAAAGTTATAATGGCTGGGGACTTTAATTGTGTTCTAAATCCACTTTTAGATAGGACTTCCTCCACAGGGGGAAAGGCATCTAACACCGCAAAGATAATTACAAAGTTTATAACTGATCACAACTTATCAGATCCCTGGAGGTTTTAAACCCAAATTCAAGAACATATTCTTTCTACTCACCAGTACATCATTGCTACTCAAGGATTGATTACTTCTTTATAGACAATAACTTCTTGCCTAAGATTAAATCTTGCAAATACGATGCTATTGTTATTTCGGACCATGCACCTATGATCTTGGAGCTGAAATTACTAAGCCCCATACACTCACCCGCAGATGGCCTCAACCGCTTCTATTAGCTGACGAGAATTGTACTGAATTTATATCCAAACAAATCAAAGTCTTTCTAGAGACAAATACATCCCCTGAGATCTCTGCAGGAATACTCTGGGAAACTCTTAAGGCCTTCTTAAGAGGACAGATTATCTCATATCTTTCCCACAGAAATAAATCCGAAGCCAAGAAAGTAGCAGAGATAAAAAGCGAAATTACTAAAATAGATGAAGAACATGCCAGACTACCAAGCAGACTCTACATAGGAGGAGGCAGGCTCTACATTCAGAATTAAACCTCTTGACAACTAAAGAAACTGAACAACTAATTTACAAATCCAGACATCATTACTATGAACATGGAGAGAAAGCTAATAAGCTTTTAGCGCAACAAATTCACAAGCAAGAAGTGCATACGCAATCTCGGTAATCACCATAACGGAGATAAAATCATCGAACACAAAAATATAATGCACACTTTCAGAGACTACTATAAATCCCTATATACTACTGAGTTTAAAGAAGACAATACACAATCTAATGCATTTCTGGATACATTACAGATACCACAAATAGACGCTTTTAGTGTGGAGGAACTTGATAAACCTCTGGCATTATCAGAATTACTAGATGCTATAAAGTCACTCCAAGGTGGAAAAGCAGCAGGCCCTGATGGCTACCCTGCAGAATTTTACAAGAAATTCTCCGCTCAGCTAGCTCCCTCCTATTAGCAACATTTACAGAAGCCAGAGATAACCAATCTCTTCCACAAACCTTTCGCCAAGCAATAATCACTGTCTTTCCAAAACAAAATAAGAACTTATTACAATGTGCATCATACAGACCAATTTCACATCTGAATAACGTTAAAATACTCTCTAAAACCATAGCTAGAAGGATGGAGAAAGTGCTCCCCTGTAATATCACAAGACCAAACTGGATTTATTAGGGGCCACTTATCTTCAAATCTTCGACGCCTGTTTAATGTAATATACTCACCAACTAAATCAAACACCCCAGAAATATTATTATCATTGGATGCAGAAAAAGCATTCGACATGATTGAATGGAAATACCTTTTACTACATTGAGAAGTTTGGGTTTGGCCCAACATTTGTGCATGGATTAAATTACTGTATACTAACCCAGAAGCTTCAGTTTGCATCAACAACATTTGCTCAGACTACTTTAAACTAGAACGTGGCACTAGACAAGGATGCCCTTGTCACCGCTGCTGTTTGCATTGCCATTGAACCACTGGCAATACATTGTCGAAATACTGATCAGATAAAGGGGATTAGCAGAGAAGGACTGGAACAGAAAATCTCATTATATGCAGATGATATGGTACTGTATATATCGGACCCAGAAAATTCTGTGCCTGCAGTCTTAGCAGCACTCACAGAATTTCAAAAGATCTCTGGTCTCAGAATTAATCTGAATAAAAGTGTACTCTTTCCAGTGAATTCTCAAGCATATAATATTAGATTAGACACCCTACCTTTTATCATTGCAGAACAGTTTAAATACCTAGGGTAAACATCACAAGTAAACATAAAGCTCTTTATCAACAAAATTTCGCGTCTGCATGGAAAAAATTAAACAAGACTTGCATAGATGGTCAACCCTTCATCTCACACTAGCTGGAAGAATTAACACTGTTAAGATGAATATTCTCCCTTTTTATTTCAAAACATTCCAATATACATTAATAAATCATTCTTTAAGCAATTAGATTCAACAATAACCTCATTTATTTGGAATTCAAAACATCCACGCATCAAAAGAGCGACCCTACAAAGACAAAAGGCAGAAGGCGGCATGGCTCTACCTAACTTCCAGTTTTATTACTGGGCAGCAAATATACAAGTGATAAGAACCTGGACACAAATAGAAGAACATACACAGGCTTGGACCGCAATAGAAGTAAAATCCTGCAGTACTTCTTTGTATTCCTTGCTCTGTGCTCCAATAAACACACGTTATCGGCAATACACTAATAACCCAATTGTGCTCCACTCACTTAGAATCTGGAACCAATGTAGAAAGCATTTTAAGACGGAGAAGCTTCTATCTGTGGCACCTCTGCAAGAGAACCACCTCTTTCAACCTTCACAAACATATGCAGTTTTAATATCTGGAAAAATTTGGAATTAACTTGCTTAGAGATCTTTATATAGACAACGTCTTTGCATCCTATGAACAATTACATTCCAAATTTAACATTCCAGCTACACATTTCTTTCACTATCTTCAAATCAGGAACTTTGTTAAACAGAACCTTCCAGATTTTCCTCATCTTGCACCCTCATCCATGCTGGAAAAATATTGCTCAATCTCAAGGACTTAGACTCCATCTCTACAATATATAAAATCATTTTACAATCCCTCCCTTTCAAAGATCCAAGAGGACACTCGGGAAAAGATCTCTCAATTAATATATCAGAAAAGGAGTGGAAAGTAGCAATGCAGAGAATTCACTCGAGCTCCATATGCACAAAGCATACAATTATACAACTCAAAATTATATATCGAGCACATCTGTCTCGACTAAAACTCTCAAAATGTTTCCAGGGCATGATCCAACCTGCGAACGTTGCAACCAAGTCCCAGCCTCACTGGGTCACATGTTCTGGGCCTGCACCAAATTAACATTATTCTGGACAAAAATTTTTACTTACCTTTCAGACAGCCTTGGACTCACAATTCCTCTTAACCCATTAACAGCTGTGTTTGGGGTTCTTCCAGAGGGCTTAAAGTGGAGAAAGACAAACAAATTGTGATTGCATTCACTACACTTTGGCACGCAGACTTATTCTGATAAACTGGAAGAACCCAAACTCTCCTCTTTTAAGGCAGTGGGAAACGGATGTGTTATACTATTTGAAATTAGAAAAATCAAATACTCAGTTAGAGGATCTGTACAGACTTTTTCAAAACATGGCAGGATCTAATCAGTAATATTTTAAAATAAGCTCATAAAGCACAGAGAATTTATTAATTTAGGTATGTTTGCAAGCCTTAAATTTCATGCCGTTTGGCTTGCTCTCTCTCTCAATTTTTCTTTTTGTAAAAACTTGATTGCTTTGTATGGATTGCAATAAAATTAATAAAAAGGAGCTAAAAAAAATCACAGAAACGTTTTTCATATTTTAGTAGTAAATGACAAAATGTTGGCATAAACTATATAATGTGTGAAGCCTGAAGTCCAAAGATCAAATAAACACTTTCACATAAGGTTCAAGGACGATACAACAGCTTATGTGGCGTAGCGGAAAGATTTGTTGACTTGTAATCAAGAGTCCCTAGTTCGATCCCGACTGTCTCCTATATTTGCCATTTTCAGTAGTGAGCTGCTGTTATTGTTAATATTATACAGTACACACATACATTTGTATGTTTATAGGAGATGTAAAAGTAACTTTTTTTTTTTCACTTTTATTGTCTCATTCACAATCACGATACATACTACCGCCCTAGGGATCTGATACTGTTAGTTGTTATTTGAAACTGGGAGTAACTGTAGATGTGAGTGGTGTTTTGAGGCAATGGAACTGGGTATTCTCTGATCTGGAGAGATAAAAGCTGACACACAAACACTTGTGAATCTGCTTTCTTCGTATCTCACCGTCACTTGATTTTTTTTTTTTTTTAATTCAGTTTTATTGAGTGTTCTTGCTCACGCTGAATTAGTATGAACCTTATAGTCTATGATGTTAAAAAAAAAAAAAAAGAGACATAGCTATATATGATATTTTGAATTATTCATTTTATGACCTGTATAATACATTTTGGAAAACATTGTAGCACGGATGCAATATTATTCATATTCATTCGCATAACATATTGCGGTTGTAATCGGTGACCACGTGTTTTTTTTTCCCAAAGCCCCCCGACCCCGATCTTCCCAGTCTCCACATTGCTGTATGGAGGCTGTTTCATTTGTACTCCAGGACATACAGAGGAAAGAATAGTACAGAGAGGTCATTTCAGGGTTATATGCAATAATCAAATTCAAATGTTAACAGTTCACACACACGCAAGGACTGTCCTTCCTACATTTACGACGTGTGTACCTGTTGCAATGTACACACGTTTCTCTGCTTATTATTATTGTAGAAACGGAAAACACATAAAATGCATGTGTTCCAAATCACAATGTATTATTTCCACTCTAAAACTCCAGCACTTCACTCCCAGAAATTTCAATCAAGGCATGAGCTGGGAGAACTTTGTGCATGTTTTGTGGCGGTGGGGTGATGGGATACCAGGCTGCTTGTCTTTATCGGCACATTTACAGAATAAAAGAAGCTGATGGAGAGGTGCGAACGGATTTAAGGTGGGCCGGATATACAAGTTTTTTTTGTAGGCTCTGGTAATTCTAGTGTTAAATTCACACTCTCAAGGCTCTGTACTTAACTCTAGAAAGGGGCATACAGTGGAAGTTAATCTCTGAGATCATAAAATGGACATTTAAGTATCATCATAATATGAGCAACTTCTAGGCTGAAATCAAGACAATGCATTAATTTTTCCTATAAACCTATTTAAGGTTAAAACCTCGTAATTGTTGACAATATGATTTTTTTTGCTAATGTGACAATCTCAGTCATCCTGTGTCTCATAAGTTTTCTGATGTGATCATTTTAAATTCTTTTTGTGCTCGGAAGTACCAGATACAAAAACAACTTTTTTTTTTTGGTGGAGTTTAAATTAGGTAGATTGGTTTAAACAGAGCACTTTGTGCTTACATTATTCTTTTTAAAATATGATCTCGTATTAGTGAACTCACTGCTGTGTTTCCCATTCAATGAAAAACAAGGGTGCATGGGAATGTGTACTTTATGGAATGTGTTAATCTAGGCCAAATAACCTTCTCTCCAAACTCTTAGGATTATCATATTAACTAAGTCCTATTAACAGATTTTTTTTTGTTTGTTGAGTATTAATACCATAATCTCTAATAAAAGTTGTATATCACGAGATTGAAGAATTCAAGGAGATCTTTTCTAAGTTGCCCTGTGAATTAACTAAGAAAAATAACAACGATCTTTGTTTTTTAATTCTGTGTTTCCTTCTTTACTAGGGCTAAGATTTCTTTCCTACCTTTCATTGGACAAGACCAAAGTAAGTGATTGTGGGCTTGTGGTTTATCTGGAATCTGCTCCTGCATCACTTACTCAGCTTAGTCTGAATTGCACAAATATCACAGAAAAGACTTTGGCAGTGCTTCCGTGCAGTGTTCCTCAGCTCAAATTGCTAAGCATCAAGCATACAAAGGTAATACTTAAACCATGGACATATTGTCTTAACATTAGAATTACTCATCTTTCTCTGTAGAAACAGCAGTTAACATGGGTTTGTAACAAATATATTTTTATTTGTAATATATGACTGTACCATAAAAGTTTGGCACAAATCTTATGTCAATTTTTGTGATGTTCATTAATCACTATTTCACACTGGTTAATTTCCAGGTTAATGCATTAACTCTGGAGTTTCCTCAGCTTACCTTCTTGCTGTAGTCTGGCTAATTGGCTGTAGTGTGTGTGCTTGTGTTACCTGCCATGGTTTGACATACACATATCTTCTTCCACTTTTGATGGAATTGAGAAATTAGATGTATTGGTGGATGGATGGATGGATGGATTGCAGATATAAAAAAGCAAGTAATATTCAAGTTCCATATAAATAACTAAAAAAACATTTTGTCTTTCTACATTTACTGTAGATTTTTGATATTTCTGCTCTGAAAGGGATGCTTTGTCTGCACACTCTACACATTGATCACACTTGTGTGTCTGAAACATCCCTCTTGCATTTGGCAGCTCACCCATCATTGTCAGTACTTGGTCTTGCAGGAATACCAGTTAACAATGGTAATCACGTTCTTGAAATTGTCTCAGGTGAGAACAAAAATTGTGATATATTTTTTTTCTTCTCCTTCCAGTGCCCTGTTGTAGAATCCAAAAAAACACTGCCTTATTGAAGAGTTTTGCCACGTTTTTGGAATTATTTAATATTCAGTTCATTATTGTGCTTCCCTTCTGCACAGTCTTAAAACTTAGTGTTTATATAGTTAGATAAAAGTCTGGTGTAGCAAATTAATAATGAAATCATTTAGTTGCTATTTAGATCTAAAAACAGCTACATTCATTAGCTTAAATAAGCAGTACTAATTTAATTTACAGGTATTCACAACAAAATACAAAAATCTAATTTATTTCTGTTGCACTTTCCTTTTAGGTCTAAAATTGAGTCATCTGACATTAACTGGGCGCCACACAGTAACAGACAGCGGTCTGGAGTTCCTTGCCCGATTAACCTTTTTATCAGAGGTGGATCTTACAGACTACACTGAGGTAACTGACCAGGGAGTTCAGTACCTTGCAACTCTGAGTAGGTCAGTCACTGCTTTTATATTTCTTTTCTATTTATACTTTGTTATTTATGTTGGATATCAGTGCTTTATTACTGAGTATTTACAGATCCTGGACTTGAAGAGGAGGCACATTTGTTACCCTACTGTATTTAACAATTTTTATAAAATGTGACTTTTTTATAGAAACTTTTACATGAAGATTTTGCCACTTGTTAAATTATGTAATTACTAGTGACTGGGAGCCCGATCGAATCGGGCTACAAATTCTATGTTTGTGAAATCCATACTTTCCCTGCAAAGAATTGTTTTTTTTTTAAGTCCTTGAAATGATTTTGTTATCATGGCACTGATTTGTGCTTAAAATAGACCTTTTCGGCCGATGTAATGAACAGCTTCCTGTTTAAACGGGGCTGCGAGATGTGAACTCAGCTCTTCGGCGCACCTCATTTGATTTTTTCCGGCAAACAAATTTTCAAAACAAACCGTATTTTAAGACTCTAATCAGAGTCGGAGTAATAATTGTGTTGCCGTGGTCATTTTAGATCTGAGATCGGCTAAAATTTAAACAATGACTGTTGTTAATACCCAGCCGTCATTACTCAGTTTGCCAATAGATGTCAGAAGGATGGATGCCAAAACCGAACTGCCCAAAGATAGATTTCGACGTACCAAGCAAATGGTGATACGTTCCAAATTACTTATGGTTCCGGAGCTGTCGAAGGGTTTAAATCAGTCGATGATGTTAGTCCTGGAAAGTACACCCCACCAAACCAACGTTCTCAATACCAACCGAACTTACTGTTATCTGCTCGAACCAACACCGACTTACTATACTCCGCCGTCCAGCGCCGTCACTGAAGCATTGGAACATTCTTAGCCAATCATGCAATACTGCATCCGCGTTTGCCACATTATGTTCTAACTACAGAGGCAGAGTCCCATTGCATGGTTCTAACTTGTATTGAGTCGAGGTATTGACGTAAACACCATACATACAGAGTGTATCAAATTGACGCAAACACCATACATACGGTGTATTGACGACGCGAACACCCTACATACGGATAGTATCACATTACATAGAAGGATATTTAGAATACTTTAAACTTTAAGTAAAACCTGGTATTTATGTTGACTTACTTTATTGGTTTGGATGGTATCAAATGAGGACGCAGGTCAGAGGTGCAGAAACAGAAAAAAAGGGAAGTGGGGCGTAATAGTGTACGTATCGGTAAAGTGGTCGACAAGATGACTATATTTGAGCATTTACCTTGAGAATTTTGTTTATATCAATGGAAAACTTCAACTAGAAGTTTATTTAATGAAGCGCTGATTCCAGTACAGCATTAACTGTTAGGAGGGAATACATGGACTTGCTGGTGGTTGGTTGTACTGTGTCCAGAATACTAAACCGATGAGCTGTGGGGCACCGTCCACAAAAGGCTGAACAAAGGAGATATCAGTGGGCATTGGAGTTCGTCATCACTGTTGGATGTTGTTGCAGCTGACCAGCTAGCACATGAAACTTGCCACGACAGATACAAGTGTTATTGCTGGGAACAAGCAATTTCCATATGCTCCTTCAGAGTGAAGAAGTCAGTCGCAAGTAAAGTCACAATCACAAGCAATTACTGACAATATTTATGTGTGGCACCATTTTTGCCGGTTTAGGTTTAATTAAGGGGATTTTACTTATGTTTTTTCTTTATGCTTTTAGAGAAAGAACTGTTGAGTAAACACTAAAATTGTTTTTGTGGACTTAAATCTACTGAATTTAATTTTGTATGGGATATATGATGTATATATTATAATAAGAGACAAACACAGATAAAAAGGTTTGGGGTTCCACTCCGTATATTGTAGGATTTGGGTCAAGAAAAATGAGCTGTGTGATACTCCGCCGAGTAGTCTTGAGGCTTAGTCAACAAGGTCTGGTGGCTTTTTATACCTGAAAGAAAGGAAGAGGCGGATCATCTGGAAGGAAAGCTGAAGTGAGGTCATCAGTGGGTGTGGTCTGAAGCCGGAAGAGGACTAGGTCTTACTGCTCCTGTAAGAATGGGAGAAAAGGCATTAACACACCTGATTACCGCCAGTACCTGTGTTTCAGCATTGGCTAGACCCCTTCCTGCTGCCTTCTATGCGCACATGTAGGACAATATGTAAATAATAGCTAATGCAGTTAAACTAAAGGTGCGTTTTTGACAATAACTGATTTAGCCGTAAAAGGAAAAAGAGTGCAACAATTTAGGATGTGGCTAAAGTATTATTAAATGTGGTTTAGTAACAAGGGGTGCAATTCATAGTAAAGTTATGTAAATTATTTAGATTATTAATTAGTTCATTAGATTATTAACATAGGTTTGTTCATAAAACATAGAGCTGAGTATAACAAGAAGGTCATGTTTAGATGTATTATTTGAAAAAAGAAAAATAAAACTGAATTCAGGTCAGCTCCCTCAGTAAAAGCTGTGGGGTGCTACATAAGCAATGCAAAAACAAAAAAAATGAGTTATCTTAGTTGTAAAAAAGTTTCCATTTTTTCATCTGTAAGGAGATGACGACATCCCTTAAGCCCAGTTACCCCCCCCCCAAAGAGACGCATTATCTTACAACATCATTGAGAGCAGTATCGATAAGAGTATTAATAAGTATCAGTATCAATATCCTTGTTTTACATTTTGGCAAATATCTTATGACAATTTCTTACTAATTCTTTAAAAATACATATGTGACATACTTATTACTTACTAATATTTATTTAATCAATTAAGTTACAGTATATGTTTACCATCTGTGGATTCAACAACTGTTTACACCACTTCAGTTATAGTAATTGCAAATATAAATTGAAGGTGTACTTATTTAGGAAAAGATTGTAAAAGATTAGGAAGGACATTTTGTGGAGAATGAGATAAATGTTACACCAGCTTTCTGACGGTGCATGGAGTGATTATGAATTTGTATCCAGACACCCTGAACACCTATGGGTTTAAATGTGCAACTGAAGCATTTGACAGCTTTTTTATGTGACTGTAGTGATGGATATCCTAATGAACTTTCTCCTTTTTTTTTGTTAGATTGAAGAAGTTGTCTCTTAGTAACACAATGGTAACAGATGCTGGCTTGTCCAACCTCGCAAGGCTTCTTGAGCTTGTAGAGCTCTGTCTGGATCGTACTGCGGTGACCAGCAAAGGGGTTGCTCGATGTGTAATGAGATTGCCTCACCTTCAAGTAAGATGCCTTCTGTAGTGATGGCAGGTTTATTTAAATACCAGAAATATAGCAGAAGGAAAGAATGTGTGTTCTGTACTGGTTGATTATCAAATACAAAATTTGCAGTTTTATTTGTGGATAATTGTTTAGAGGCAGAAAAACGGTTTATGACTAAATCAAATATGTGGCTTAAAAAATAGAACTTTATTTCCATCTTCAATCTGCATAAAGTTGAGAAATCTGTCTTTATGTTTGTGCTCAAAATTATTCAACCACCATTGCAAATTATGTTTGTTGGCAAAATATACAAACTTTCAGCTGTTTACAATGAACAAAGCAAACAAGAACACTTTTTAAATAGCTGAACACAACTGATATTACAAGTGGTTTTTCCAGAATCAACACAAAATACCACTTTTAATGACTACTGCAGTCTCAAAATAATCGATGGTTAAAACTTTTTTTTAACAAGTCACACAATTTTGTTACTGTAACAATTTGTTAGTATTACTTTAGTCAATTAAATACTCGTACTTTAGAATTTTTGAACATTTTTTTATTCTAGTAATCCTGTAAAATAAATATTATAGTTAGAAAGCTGTTTATTGGACTGTATTATTAAAAAAACAAAATAATGGAGATATGTATTTGGATTCTTGCAGATTTTTTGTTTTAAAAAGGGCAGACATTTAGTAGATTGTTTATTTTTTCTGTCCTGTATGAATGATGTTCACTTGCAAAATGACTTCATTTCAGGTTCTTGGACTCGCTAACACACAAGTGGGTGATAATTTATTGAAGCTGGGACTGATTCACTGCCAGCAGTTAGTGAAGATCAATTTGAGCCACACTCGCATCACTGACAAAGGTAAAATGAGATGGCACTAGTCCTCCAGGTAACACTCCAGGTGCTCCCTAAACACTGCTTTCATGAATCCCATCTCAAATGGCATATAACAGAGGCATATTACATGGTGTTAATGCTAAGGTCTACATTGATTACTTAGATTTTTACTTGTTTTAAACAGGTAGTACAGCTAGTCTAGTCTAGTGGAGTAGTTGTCTAAATGCTACAGTGGCTTTTTAATGTCAAAGTGTTATCTGTATACTAAAAACGTAAGCCCCCCTGACATTAGAGCAATGGTATGAAAGCAAAAACAATGTGTTTACTTCTTTCCAAGATCATTCTTCATTTTTATGCAGTGTGGAAAGAAATGGAAGAAGAACTTCTACAAATGAACCTACAAATCAATCAAGGCACAAATACTTAATGAGTAACAAAAGGAAAGAGCTTCCCTTATGAGAAACTGCGTTTGTTCCCCAGTCTGGCTAGGAGATAATGTCCATCAACCTTTCAGTAAATCTGAAATGTTTCACAAATATATATTTAGTTAGTTGGTTAGCTTACTTTTGATTATCAGAAAATGATTATCCAATACAAAGTTAATTGAAAATTCATTTCTCTAATTTGCACCTCTTATAACTTGATGATATTTTCAGTGCAATCTTAAAATATATTCTTATTTCTTCATTTTCTGTACACTTTATTTTGTTTCATTTTAAAATGTACCCATCAGCCTACACTCAATAACCTGCAATGACAAAGTCAGTCATTTACTAACCTGCTTTATCCCAAACAGGGTTGGGGTGGAGGGGGGTTATGGTGCTGGAGCCTAATCCCAGCCAGCATAGGGCACAAGGCAGTAACAAACCCTGGAGAGGGTGCCATTCTATCGCAGGGTGAACACACACACACCCTACAACTATTCCCTAGGGCCAATATAGCATTTCCAGTCCAACTAACCTCAATGTCTTTGGACTTTGGAAGGAACCTGGAGCACCCGGACGAAACCCACACAGACATGGAAAGAACATGTTAACTCCATGCAGGGAGGACCCAGGATGTTAACCCTGGTCTTCTTACTGCAAGGTAGTAGTGCTACCATGCTACCATGCTAAAATGTTCACCCCAGCATCAATACTTGATCCTGCACCCTCCTGAAGAAACACCTTCATGTATGTGTTTCTAATAAAATAAGTTTTAACATTGATTGGGAGGAATCTTAACATATTTCTCCTGACTGATATTTGGGGGGGTCTAATGCATAGTATTGTATTTCATGCCCCATTCAATAAATACATTTCAATAAGATTTTGACTAGGGCTTTGCTTTAACCATTCCAGAACTATTCTGTTAATTTTGAGCCGTTCTGTTCAGTATTTTGTACATTGTCCAGTAGCACAACACATTTCCATTCAGCTTCAGCCTTTGAATGATGGCCTGTGTATGTTATTAAGGTGGTTCGTACTATATTCTGGAATTTATGGTTCACTCTGTGTCTCCAAGCAGCGCCATTGAAGCAACAAAGCAGCCCAAAACCATAATGCTCAGTCCACCCTGCTTTGCAGCCAATATAGTCTCTTCTGTTAGAAAGCCTTTTGTTTCCACAAAGCATGACTCCAACTTTGGAAAAATCCTATTTTGTCTCCAGGTGTTCTGAACAAACGGTAAGTCCCAAGATTTATGTCAAAGTGGTGACTTCTTGCTTTGTAACCTCCCATGTACACCCGGTTTAAGCAGTTTTTTTGTGTAAGTGCCAATTGGTGCACCTTGATTGTGCAAAAGATGCTCTTAGAGGTTTTGATGTTAAACGGATGTCTTTGGAAGCAGCTGTCAACATTTTTGGGCACGGTGTACGGGGACATTTCAGCACCTAGCAGATCAGTAGTAATTCTGGACATCTGTCCACTTGTTTGCAGTCTATGTACTTTGTAATGATCCAAGTTTAAATTACTTTATAACCACAGCCAAATACTTGAACATCAGTAATGTTTATTCTGAAGATATCATGAAGCTTTATTGATGTTGCTTGATGTTTTTTCTCATTAGACCTGAAATTCTCAGTTTATGGGAAGCTGTGACCTTCATGTTATTTTATAATATTTGCTCTGCCATTAGTCTGCTTGAGGGTATGGTTGAATTGAACATTGAATGCTTCGCTGTGGATTGCACCATTGTTGAATAATGTGCTGTGGTCAGATTTCTTTGGACAGAGGGAGTAAAACCTGCTGAACTTTACTAAAGGATGTTGGCATAGTATGGAAGTGACAACAGCAAGACATGACACAATGTTTGTGAATAGGTAGAAAGCTTTAAAGTCTGAAGAACAAGTGTAACCAACAAAGGTTGATCTGGCTGATCGTCCACATTGTACACAAAAGCCCACATCAACATGGTGAATGCCTTCATCAAAAAAACACCAATGGATTATGTTGCACATTTTAATATGAGAATCAGAATTAAGGGGTAACAGAGCTGAAATCTCTTATTTATTTATGATAAACTGCCAAACATTATAAAACCACACTAGATGAAAAGCTCTGATCTTTGTATGGAGCTGGTTGCAGTGCACTCCTCACGTCTGTCACGCGGTAAGGAATTTCAAATGCATGGCAATTATAGCCCCTCAGGACTTCATGAATCAGAGTTTATTTACCCTTAACAGCTGATTGCTGATTCTAAAGGCTTCTTAAAACTTGGAGGTGCTTTGCAAACTTGGGAGCACCTCCTCATTTTAACGTACTTCTACTTTTAAACAGTCCAACCAGATTTATCTGTTCAAAGGTTTTAGTGAAATGCTGGGGTTTTAGGAAGCACAAGCAGTTGCTGGATGATGAAATGAGTTTTCCATAGTGGCTAAGAGCCCAGAATTGTAAATTATGAGATTTGGAAGTGGGAGACAGCATCTATGCTCTGTCATGCATTAACATCTATATACTTGCTGTGTTGGAATTTCTAGATGATGCAGTGGTGGTCAGAATTGTGTATCCCACTGTTTATACATAATAACTTGAGGTCAGTCTTTACATAAATGCAATGCTTATGTTCTACTTTAAATTAAAATTATGAAGACAGTAAATAAACACAGGAAAAAAGTCATTGAAGACTTCCATCTGTTAGATGTGGTAATTTACAAAATTTTAAGTCACAGCCAATCTGGAGTGTTAATGCCATTTTCATCTTGCGCCGTTCCCTTCTGGAATGGGAGAGTAAAGCTGATGTGCCATGTTGTAGTGTCCAAATTCACCCTTTCAACACTCTGTGACTCAGCACACTTAAATTTAAAAGAAAGTTTGCCTGAACACCTCAAGTGAGCGTTTCTCTACTGAAGCCATTGAGCCATTGTCGGTATATAGACTTGTGACTCAAACTCTACAAAAGTGATTGAAGGCATGTTGTCGCTTCCAAAACTGACACCCTCTTTCAAGTGGATTGCTGAAAGCTGGTATTTTCTTAACAATATGATTGATTAATTAAGAAAATTAAACATCAACAACATTGTTTACCAAAATTGTAAAACAAGTGCATATTTTCTCCTTGTGCAGTGAAGCAAAAAAGTTTCAATAGTATTAAATTACTATGTGTCCGCACTTGGTATTAGAAGATACATTTATGCCAGTAAATTGTTTAGAAGGATTATCGAGAAGAGCCAAGCAAAATGACACCTTTTATTGGCTAACTAAAAAGATTACAATATGCAAGGCAACTCAGGCCCCTTCTTCAGGCAAGATGTAATTAGGATTCTCGAGTAAGTAGGAATCATCCTTAAATAGGGTGCCAGCCTGTCCTGTTGTGAGGGACAGTTTAGAGTCTGATGTCAACCAGAGCCTACATATCTTTAGGAAAACCAGAGTACCTGGAGAATAGGTTAAAGGAATCCTGTGCCCAGGATAGAGCTGCTAGGGGAAGAGAAAGAGAGGAAGGCCTAAGAGAAGGTTTATGAATGTGGTGAAGGAGAACATGCAGGTGATGTGTGTCACAGAACAAGATGCAGAGGACAGAAAGATATGGAAGAAGATGATGCGCTGTGGCAACCCCTAATGGGAAAAAAGAAGTACTTACCCACTTGTAGTTTGTAGTAAAAGCTGATGACAAAAATTTTAATCGCTTGATTTCAAGTTAAATGGAGATAACATTTGTAAAAAATTGGGTGACCAACAGGGTCATGTTTTTGAACTGGTAACCTCCCTCCCTCATTCATTGGTCAAGGATCCAGTCTTCAATTTAAAAGCGTAACCCTATGAGAAGGGGCCTCCTGTTTGTGGACTACTTTAATTTTCCATAGGTATTTCTTTACTAATATTTTAGCAAAGATTGCATGTGTTTTGCACATTGTGAGCATGCGATTGGATGGTTTGACGTGTGGATTTTTTTTCATGGATGTTCTTGATATCGTTTGCTGTTGTCCAGCAACTGGTCACCAGAGAGATTCCTGTTCTGTTACCTCCTTTCTCCATGAAAAAATAAAATATTTTTCTCTGGTCATCTCTAGAAACTACAAAAGGGTAATTAAAACATAAAAACATTTTTGGGTCTAGTTTTCTGTTTAGCTGCCATGCATTTGGATATAGAGTGGAAATCGGGCACTGGAGTGCCCTTCTGCATCATATGTTGGTCAGATCCTGCCTCTTAGCTTCTCAAAAAATGTTTAGCTTACTTTAATATGAATGTAGAGGGAGACTGAGATGAGACATCAAATGTACCCATTTGCAGTGCTTCCTTTTTCTGGCAGTACAAAATTCAAATATTCAGTTTCTTTTTCTTTTCCAGGACTCAAGTACCTCCGATTGATAAAGTTAACCCAGGTGAATTTGGATAATACAGGCATTACTCCAGCCGGATTGTCCAATCTGATTTCTTCTTGTCCTGATATCACTAATATCCGAGCGAAGAACCTGCAAGTTTTACCACAAGACCAGATCTCTGATGATGAAGCATCTCAATGAAACTGGGTTGATAAGGACAGTCTGATTTTGGTAACTTGGGTCCATTTCTTGCCTGTCTCAAATACCTTTGGCAGAAGATGCCAATGCAGCATGTGTTCAAGTTATTGAATGGTCCCACCAGGCTCAATCTCAATTTACTGCTCAAATTATAGCATTGAAGCAAGGCACTGGCTTCCACCCGGCTCTTGATTCTCCAACTTGTGCAGTATTAAAACATTAAATTGCAAGTAATTGAAATTACTGCACAGAATGAAAAATTAAATGCTTGCAGCCTACGCTGACTATTAATCAGAGTTTCATCTGCAGGTATTTAATCCATCTAATTGCAATGTTAGCGTAAAATACACTGCAGATCTCCCGGCACCCTGTTATTTTCCTGATGTCCAGAACAGGATGCCAAGCAAGCTGGCCAGCTTTTTAAAATGACTGCATTTCAGTAGCCGCAGTGAACCCCTTCAGTTGTATGTGGTGTGAAAAAAGCCAGTAGTAATGCAACATACAATCTTCTAATTTAGAATGCATTTGTTCTTTGCTATTTGCTAATATGACATACATTAATTCTTTGTCTTCTTTTGTCTTTAATCAATTTTTAATATTAGCATTGCTGAAAAATGCTTACATCTTGGCCTGGTTCTCGTCTTTCAGGTTGGTCTGCAGTGGAGTTAACTTGCTGGTCCTGCTAGAAGGGGGAGCTGCTTTCCAAGTTCTGCATTAAGTCTGCTCAGCATATTCAAGCTTTGCATGTCACATAACACATTACTATGAATATCTCTTTAGCCTTTTTAATGTCATCTGCTCTTATTGATTTTTATTTAGTTGTCTGCTAAGCCCATTATTTGTCTGTGCCGTAATTTAGGCAACACATTAATGTGCAAAAACAGTTTGTATACTGCGTGCGTCCAAGACGCGGCATCAGCAGTCCTGCTGAGAGCCATGGATATTTAAAGTCAAAGTCTGAATGCTAATAAAGGTCTTGGAGAGAATTCATATTCTGATTTAGAGGGTTTGTTCTTTAGAGACCTATTAATATAACTTAAACCTCTCTAAATGTTTGAGCATGTCTGCCACCTATAAAATTAATAACATCCTGTGAGCAGTTTAAATTTAAATCTGTAAATTGATTTAATACTCTTCATTTATCACCTTGTCTTCCCAAACCTGAATATTACTCAGAGTTTCATCTGAATGGACTTTAACTGCTAAAACCTCTGCTACTGACCTCTGTGGGAGTCCACTCGTGACGTCTAACGCTTACTCCAGCATTGCACAGCCTGACTGACTGAATCCTTGCCTCTTGTTTGATGGCCAGAATGTTCAAGTCTTCTGATAAATAATGTTATGGACGCCGCACTTGTAAGCAGTCACACCTAAAAGTCTTCCAGTGAATTTAATTTTTATGTCAAGACTGAGAGTATTTCTCTTTTGCATGTGTTTTCTGAACTAAAGACATCAGTTTTTTCTTTTTTTGGACTTAATCCTTTTTAACTGAGCAAGTTGAAAATAAGGACATGGAAATCAGCACCTTCTGTTGGCAGCAGAGCAGCTAGCAAATATTTTTAACCTACATGGTCTCTTAATTACATCTTCCAATATGAAAATAATAGCATCTATCTATCTATCTATCTATCTATCTATCTATCTATCTATATATATATATATATATATATATATATATATATATATATATATATATATATATATATATATATATATATATATATATATATATATAGACTAAGTCACCCGACCATGGGGTACACATGACAGAGCCATGTCTGCCAACTCACAGAGCCCCGCCCACCAACTCTAACCCTCCTCCCGTGTCCACCCTCACTCTCGAGACATGCGCACTGCCTGCTCATGTGCCCGCATGCAACACCTCACCAAACACAGCCTCAGTCGCTTTCGTCTCTGCTATAGTCCACATGCACCTCTGAGCCACGTTGACTTTTCATTGTTCTTTTCAGTTCCGGCTGCTTTTCTATATATATATAATCGACCAAGTCGCCCAACCGTGGGCTACGCACGACAGAGCCCCGCCAGCCAACTCTAACCCTTCTTCTGCGTCCACCCTCGCTCTTGAGGACTTATCCCTTCCGATGAAGTAACTTTCACCAGTGTTGACTCCAGCATCACAGACGATCCTGCAGATCAACTTTCAATCCCCGAAGAATTTAACAGTCTTGCTGTCACTGGATGCCTCCGCATAAACTCAAAATTAAAATTGGTTCAGTCGTCATGCTTCTCAGAAACCTCCTGCCAGCAAAAGGTCTCTGTTAATGGCACTAGACTTTCTGTTACCAGCATTCACTGCAATGTACTGGAGTGTAAAACTATCGCAGCTGCTACCTCACAAACTGTCCTTATTCCCCGGATTTCCCTGACTACATCAGATTCAAATTTGCCTTTTACTTTTACACGCAGACAATTTCCTGTTAGATTGGCCTTTGCAATGACAATTAATAAGGCACAGGGCCAGACTTTCAAAAAGATATGCCTGTATCTGCCAAAACCAGTTTTCAGTCATGGACAATTGTATGTTGCTCTCTCCAGAGTTCCATCTTTTTATTTACTCAAAGTCGTATCCTCAAACCCACTCCATTTGGACAACTGCGTCTTTCAGGAAGTGTTCACCCATCAATAAATAATTATGTGATGTATACTACACCGCGGGTTGGCTAGTATAAATATGTATGTCTTGCAAGGAAACCCTGCAAGAATTGGGTTTTTATGTTTCTTTTATGGTTGGTCAGATTTTTTAGTAAAAGAGAGAGGATAGAAATTCACAAGGTGCTACCAAGACTGCAGTTTTCTGGCTGCAGTCGTCCATCACTATCATAATCCAGCTTTATAGAAAGAGAGAGAGAGAGAGAGACAGGTTTTTATATAATAATAATAATCCTAAACGGTAAAGCACTTTAAATTCAATTACTTTCCTTACTAGCTGTTCTCTTTGAAATCATCACTCGCTGCATTGCTGGCTCATTCGTACTGAACAGTGAATTTTCAGTGCTTGCTTGCTGCTTTATGAAAAGTCACTTTCATAAAAGTTTAATCGGTCAGTTTTGCAAACTGCATGAGACCCATCGTCTGTTATCGGAGAGGCATCTGATGTCCTTGGCTGCTGCTCCATTACCCAATTCCAACCCAGAGGACATCATCCACTTTCATAAACACGCCATTTCTTCGCTGACGACTTTACTTGCAGTGCTGTGTCGGCTGACAGTGACGATTCAGACTGTGCCATCCTCAGCGTTGTTCTGCGTGTCCTGGAACACATTTTCCCATAATGTATCATTGAAGTGATGTTAGTGCAGCGCCACTCTCTACTGTGCACTCTTTCTTTCACTGTATATTTAATATTGTCTTAACATTTCTGAAAATTCTCTCCAAAGTTGCCTTTTTCTGCCCCAGGTAAATTGCTGTAAGCCACCATTTTATCACAGAGCATAACTGAATAATATGTAATACAGTTCATCGGTGCACTAGATGATCACCAACTTCCACCAGTGAGTTTTCTAATTTCTATGTAAAAGTTTTGGCCAAAATATAAAAAAATAATTAATTCTGGGAACCTAAGCCAGTCACATTCACCTGGGAAGGGTATGTGGTTACCTTGGGATGTGCATTTTGGGTGTTTGAGAGCAAATATGTTTTGAATGTATGCTGAAATTGCAAAGAAGGAATACAAGTTTTTTTTAAGTGAAATTTAGAAAATATGTACTTGAAGCAGTAGGATGCTTTCACCAGATAATCCTCTGTAATGCGGCCAGAGCAGATCGCAAGTGTATGGTGCGTGGTGGACACACTGCTGTGCAGCAGACAGGAGGTGAACCAGGTGCCATTTATTGCATTAGGCGTTCTGTCATACATTTTGTGATATTTGAGTTATATTTGCCGATGAACAGTTAGTTGCTTGTGTGGCCGTGACCTGCACAGCTCTTTTTGAAGTTGTCTTCAATGTTCTAATTCTGAGACTTTAGCAGTAAAAATGCTTATAATAATGCAAATAATTATGGGAGGCACTTGCTGTTTTATTTGCTGCTCTCATATAATCAAAAAAAGAGGCACGATTCCAAAATAATGAGTTGATTTAATTAAATCGAACACCTTAAAATGGCTACTGTGAAGTGAGAAATGAGTGCAGTCAGGCTACGCTTTTCTTGACTTTCTATGAGGAGCCATTAACTGTCACAAAGGTAAAGAAATATAATCCAAAAGAAATTGCTTTTTTTTATACGATTATATCAATTAAGAAAAATAGCAAATGTAAAGTTGTCTGTGCTCTCCTTCGTGTATTAAGAGGGAGGTAAAGATTTAAATCTTGGCTCAAAAGAGGACCTGAAAAAGCGATTTCTAGCGCAATAAGCAGGCCCTGCGGTTTGGTGGTTTGACTTGTTAACTTTAATATTAGTTGGAAGGTCAAAATGCAAACTAGAAATCAGAAGGAAAGTTTGAGCAAAGGGCAGGTGGTTTGCAAACATGAAGCAAATAACTCATGTAAATAAAAAAGAATGATTTATATTTTGCAACTTTATATGCACATATAAAATGATACTTTGTAATGAACTCTGAATTCTTGTAATCTACAATAAATAATTAATACCTCTTGACTTTTTGTAGTTTATATAGTGTGAAATGTAATATCACAAAAGTTATGTCATGTAGTGTGATGAAATGCAGTGAACGACTCCTTTCAGGGTTCATCAGCCGTGAGTGCAGGAGCTCTGAAAGCACAAAAGGGTCACCTAACTCTGTGGTGGCATTTGGGCAATTCATTTCAAATAAATATGAGAAACCTGCATTTTCTGAGCTGTCTTTTGCAATTATAAATGCTGCTGGTGAATGAATGTGGCCTGAAAAAGTTGAAAGCTGATGCTATCACAAGCGCTGATGGAAGGCCATATCAGGGTTTGAAATTCATCTTTAGGTAAAGGTGATGTATTTGGGGGTGGGGAACAATGAAAGTTTGACTTTATAATAATGTTAAGTGAAAAAGGACGAGATATGCTGTTTCAATCTGTAGAAAACATACATCCACCCTTGGGTGTAATAGCTGGTATTGCCCCTTCAAGTAGACATTTCCTAAAATGGTCTACCAGTGTCTAACATGTTGAGAGAATGTTCCTCCCGATCCTCATGAGCTGGGTGATGTTTGAGGGGTGTCTTTTCAAATTCCCCCACAGCATCTTGATCTGATTCAGATCTGGGCTTTGACATGACAACTCTAGAAGCCTCCGTGTCTTTCTTTTTAGCCACTCATGGGATGTACTTACTTTTTCACATGACTATAAAACTTGTGTGTTTCATAAGAGCAGAAGTCTAGGAATGCCAACCAGTTTCCTTGTCAGCATGGCGTTGTCCCCTCTGCTTGATCTTATTGTTTAATTAGCTTGTCTTTATTTTTCTGTCATGGTGCATTTAGAAAAGTGCAGCGATTACATTCATAAACTTTACAAATATTTAAACTTGTAAAAGTGGAAACACTGGCTTCAGTTCAGTTATGTGTAAGAAAATAGCTGAAAAGTTAAACTGTTTCAGAATAACGTGTGCCGATTGAATTTGTTGCAACTGCCTTCCATTCTACCTGTGTCTTGTCATGCGTCTCCCCTCCCTGCTGAGATGAATGAATTCCTTCATTGCTTTTCCTATTGACAACAGGATTGATCAGCGATATTTTCTATGCATCTTTAATATATATTTTTTAGAACATTTGACAAATGAGGGGACCATTGAGTCCATGACGTTCTGTCTCCATGTCCATCAAATAACAATGCTGTCACCCCCCCAGGCTTCTCCATGTGCGTGATGAGGTAATTTATGAAAGCCAGCAGCAGGATTTTCTTCGACCTAGAAATTCCGTTAGCACAAGTTGTTGAAACCGCATGTCCTTTCAGCTCTTCTCTAGCACTGAACCGCCACATTAGCTCAGCCTACTTGTGGTGACGCCATTCACTTCAGTACTGTTGGGAATTTCCTTTACATTTTCTGCACCCATCTTGAATTGTGAAAAAATGTACAATAACCTGTATATTCTGGCCAGGGTTAAGAAAGCAAATAGAAACTCCGTGTAGGTTATGACTGGCAGCAGGAGCTTACATGTGTGATGTTGTAGAAAACACAGCAAAATCAAAACTTGACAACATGTCTCCTATCTCTTCTTACTTGCAGTGAGAATGTCAGAAACCGGACACACTTCATTTATTTTACACATCTGAGCGGCCTGTTCCACAGACCATAGCAGCTTAATGAAGGCGGCTGACATTCCATTACATACAAATGTCTCTTTATAGTTATTTCTGTTCTGTCTAAATTTTTCAAATTCTGTGGCTATAATTATTATTTGCACATCTCAAAAGAATGAGTGGTGCCTAAGAAGAAGTCAGAGTTAACCTGAAATAGTCGAGGATAATGGAGTACCTTATCAAGTAACAATAGATTAAGATTTTCTTGTAAATACATCGTTAAAAATAATGATCCTCTTGACACTCAAAGTCAAATGTTTATTTCTACTGTTCAACTCCCTCTTCTCCATTACCAACATGTCCTTGTTCCTTCCTGCTTCCTCTGGTCCATGCCAAAGTGGCCACTATTCCAATAAATGGAATTAAATATTTCTGCGTCTTCTACCTTCCAGTTCCTCCAGACCTTCTTGTACCTTTTCCATCACTATCTCATCCCCAAGTTTCTGTGCCAGACTCAGTGCTTCCTTGTAGAATTGCTGAGCGGTGTCATGCTGACCTGCAAGACACAAAGAGACGGATCACAGTGAAGAGCGACAAGGCCAACACATGGACTGTTTTAAACCGATCTTAGGCCAACATTCGAGCAAACAGCTTCATAAACAGAGTTGCAATTTATTACTTCAAAACCATAAAAAAATGCACTGAACTCTGTGAAACTTTGTGCTTTATAATGTTCTTAAAAGCCTGTAAAAGTGTACACACTTTACGGAGAAGCCCCCTTTTTTTTTTTTAAGTGATTACATATATAAAACCTTGATGCATATTTTTAGGGAGTCACTGTGGACTGGGAATTTCCAAGGGCCTGGTAAATGTCAAATAGTATCCCATTACATAGAAAGGATGACCAGGCAGATCCAAGCACCTATAGGCCAGTAAGCTGAATGTGCACACAACTGAGCAACACGTAACAAGAACCGTTATCATGTCCTGGCGGAGCTGGACGTTGACTCTGATAATTCTGAGGTGGTAGGCAGGGTTGAGGAGCCCCAACGGGCCACCTCAAAACCAGTTCCCAAAAAGAGAGAGGTAGTGATAGTTGGGGACTCAATCATTAGGGGATTGAAGCGCAGGTGTGCTCCAGAGAGAGAGTCTCGACGGTGTGTTGCCTTCCGGGAGCACAGGTGGGAGACCTCCCTGGAAGGGTGGATAGGCTCTTGGCCAGAGCGGGGGTGGATCCAGTTGTCATTGTCCACGTTGGAACAAATGACATACATAAGGGTAGTCTGTCAGTTCTGCGATCCAAATTCAAAGAGTTAGGTACCAAGCTGAGGAGCAGAACTGACAAGGTAGTCTTCTCCGAAGTTCTGCCTGTGCCACGCGCCAGTCCAGGTAAGATTGAGGAGATTAGAAGGCTTAACGCGTGGCTCAAATCTTGGTGCAGGGTAGAAGGGTATAGGTTTATGGGGCATTGGGACTCCTTTTGGAACAGATGGGACCTGTTCGCCGTGACGGGTTACATCTGAACGGAGGGGCACCAATGTATTGGGGAGGCGTATGTGTAGGCTAGTCGAGGATTGTTTAAACTAGGGAATGGGGGCAGGGAGTTTAGGACAGGCCAGATTTAGATCTATACATGGAAGAACAAACAATGGTGTAGAAATAAAAATGCATAGTAATGTAAATTTTAAGCAAACACGTAAAGATAGAAGGATTAACACATTAAAAATAGCTTGCCTTAATGCTAGAAGTATCAAAAATAAGGTAAGTGAGTTGGAGTTGTATGTAGCAGAGCACAATTATGATATTATAGCAATAACGGAAACCTGGCTAAATAACAAAGATGGGGATGAGTGTAACATAGAGGGATACACATTTTTTAGGAAGGATAGACAGAACAGAAAAGGAGGTGGGGTTGCTGTTTATGCCAAACAGGAATTAAATGTAAGTCATCTTCAGTTGGATGATGAGCCCCATCTTAGTGAGGACATGTGGCTTCGCCTGGAAAATATTAGGGAAAAGGTCTCATTTTAGGAGTGTGTTATAGACCACCCAATTCAGACAGTAATTTCAACACACATCTTTTAGTAATATCAAAAGGCAAGTTTACAGGGGATATTATAGTCATGGGGACTTTAATTATCCAAATATTAACTGGGATAACCTTACAGATGGAGGAGCACAAGAGCAGGAGTTTTAGAAGTAATCAGCGACTGTTTTTAACACAGCATGTTAAAGCACCAACAAGGGGTGAAGCCTATCTGGATTTAGTATTCTGTAATAATCAGGATAGAATTGAGGGTGTAGAGGTGATTGAACCACTAGGGTCAAGTGACCATAATGTAATACAATTCTCAGTATTTTGTAAGAGTACAGATGCAAAGACTAAAATTGTTAAGTTGAACTTTAGTAGGGCTAATTTTGAGCAGATGCGACAAAGTCTAAGTAGGATAGACTGGGATAAGCTTTTAAATGTGGAGACAGTCGAGGAGCAGTGGAACAGGTTTAAAATGTTTTACATGTAATGCAGGACAGATACATACCTAAATTTGGAAGTAATAGGAAACTAAAAAATCTCCACGATGGATTAATAAAGATTTAAAAAGAAGTTGCAAAGGAAAAACTGCTGTATAAGGCATATAAGACTAATGACTGCAAAGAGAACCGTAGCGTATGAGAACATGAGGGCAACCATTAAGAAGGATATCAGAGAGGCTAAAAGACAGTTGGAGAGGAATATAGCAGATAAGGCGAAAGAAGACCCCAAGAGATTCTTTCAGTATTTTAGTAGTAAAAGAACAGTTAAGGAGGAGGTCAAGTTCATCAGGAATAGTAAAGGGAATTAAAAGATACAGACAATGAAATAGCAGATGCCCTAAACTTACATTTTTCTGAGGTGTTTACAAGTGAGCAAGTGGATAACCTGCCAGAGGTAAACACAACTACTAAGGAGGTACTGAGGGATTTGGAAATTGTAGAGGGAGAAGTGCTGCTCAGATTAAATAAGATGAAATCAAACAAATCACCAGGCCCAGATAATATTTATCCTCGTGTTCTTAAGGAGGCTAGTGAGTACATATATAAACCCTTGACACATATTTTTAGGAAGTCACTGTGCACTGGAGAGATTCCAAAGGACTGGAAAATGGCAAATATCATCCCATTATATAAAAAGGGTGACAGGGCAGATCCAAGCAACTATAGGCCAGTAAGCTTAACAAGCATCACAGGAAAATTAATGGAAGGAATTATTAAGGATAAGATTGAGCAACACATGACAAGGACAGGAGTTATTCTGAACAGTCAGCATGGGTTCAGAAGGGGAGGTCGTGTTTTACTAACATGTTGGAATTCTATGAGGAGGCAACAAAAGGATACGATCAAAGTGGAGCTTATGATATTATTTATCTGGACTTTCAGAAAGCATTTGATAAGGTGCCACATGAGAGGTTGGGCATCAAGTTAAAAGAAGTGGGAATTCAGGGTGATGTTTTTAGATGGGTGCAGAATTGGCTCAGACACAGGAAGCAGAGGGTGATGGTGCGAGGAACCTCATCAGAACTGGCTGATGTTAAGAGTGGTGTTCCACAGGGGTCAGTGCTAGGGCCGCTGCTATTTTAATATATATAAATGATTTAGATAGGAATATAAGTAACAAGCTGGTTAAGTTTGCAGATGATACCAAGATAGGTGGATTAGCAGATAATTTGGAATCCGTTATATCATTACAGAAGGACTTGGATAGCATACAGGCTTGGGCAGATTTGTGGCAGATGAAATTTAATGTCAGTAAATGTAAAGTATTACACATAGGAAGTAAAAATATTAGGTTTGAATACACAATGGGCGGTCGAAAAATCGAGAGTACACCTTATGAGAAGGATTTAGGAGTCATAGTGGACTCCAAGCTATCAACTTCCAAACAGTGTTCAGAAGCCATTAAGAAGGCTAACAGAATGTTAGGTTATATAGCACGATCTGTGGAGTACAAGTCCAAGGAGGTTATGCTCAACCTTTATAATGCACTGGTGAGGCCTCATCTTGAGTACTGTGTGCAGTTTTGGTCTCCAGGCTACAAAAAGGACATAGCAGCACTAGAAAAGGTCCAGAGAAGAGCGACTAGGCTGATTCCAGGTCTACAGGGGTTGAATTATGAGGAAAGATTAAAAGAGCTGAGCCTTTACAGTTTAAGCAAAAGAAGATTAAGAGGTGACATGATTGAAGTGTTTAAAATTATGAAGGGAATTAGTACAGTGGATCGAGACTTGTATTTTAAAATGAGCTCATCAAGAACACGGGGACACAGTTGGAAACTTGTTAAGGGTAAATTTCGCACAAACATTAGGAAGTTTTTCTTTACACAAAGAACGATAGACACTTGGAATAAGTTACCAAGTAGTGTGGTAGACAGTAAGACGTTAGGGACTTTCAAAACTCGACTTGATGTTTTCTTGGAGGAAGCAAGTGGATAGGACTGGCGAGCTTTGTTGGGCTGAATGGCCTGTTCTCGTCTAGATTGTTCTAATTGTTCTAATTGAGTCTTATTGAACAGTCAGCATGGGTTCAGAAGAGGGAGGTCGTGTTTTACCAGCATGCTGGAATTCCATGAGGTGGCAACAAAAGGATACGATCAGAGTGGAGCTTATTATACTATTTATCTGGACTTTCAAAAAACATTAGCTGAAGTGGCACATGAGATTATATATATTGTAAAAGTCGAATAAGGAGACAGCAAAAAGGTTTGGGGTTTTCCGGCCCCGTATATTGTAAATTCTCCATTGCAATAAACTGGTCAAAAGATATAAACAAAGGTTCATATGCGCGACGCCGGTGGCCATTTTATATGGGAGGAGCCGGAAGTGGAGGAATGCTGGGAAGGAACCATGAGGGAGGATGGGACTGCTGACGTCAGGGAAGATGGCAGAGGAAGGGCGGAAGTGGACGCACTGCGGGAAGGCTATGATGGCGGAGTGTCTCTTTTCCTGGAAGACAAAGGAGAAAGGTTAGTACCCCGCCACTCCCTGCCAGCGAACGTCTTTCAAAGCGGTTTAAGGTCCGTCCGTGGCCACCTACTCGCGCATGCGTGACAATATATATCTATATCTATATCTATATATATATATATATATCTCTATATATATCTATACTAATAAAAGGCAAAGCCCTCACTCACTCACTGACTCATCACTAATTCTCCAACTTCCCGTGTAGGTAGAAGGCTGAAATTTGGCAGGCTTATTCCTTACAGCTTACTTACAAAAGTTGGGCAGGTTTCATTTCGAAATTCTACGCCTAATGGTCATAACTGGAAGGTATTTTTCCCCATATAATGTGATGGAGTCTTGAGTTGGAGATGGCCGTGGGGGGCGGAGTTTCGTGGGACATCATCACGCCTCCTACGTAAAGCACGTAGAGCACAAGGAAGAACTCCAAACAGCGATCAGCACAAAGCGCCATTTCACAATTGAGAAGGCAGAAAAACATTATGAAGCAAATGATGCATACAAGCATATTCATAAGTACAGCTACTGCGGAAACAAAGCACGGCGTGAACCGTAAGTTTATATTAAATTAAGTTCATAGGCTACCGCTAGCGTTTGTAATTTAGTGCCTGCCCATATAAGGCCGTCCATAAGCGGCAATCCAATATAAACACTGCCGGTAAATGTTCACGGGTGAAGGACTGTGCTTATGCAGAGGAAGATGAGATGGTCAGGGTGGTGTTTGGCACAAACTCATTGAAACTGCGAGAGAAACTTTTAAGTGCGGGTCTTAGCTGACATTACGAGATGGCACCACTACAGCTGGGAACCTTGATGCAAGAACACCAAGCGGCTCACGTGAACTGGCGCAGTGCACAGACAAAAGCAACAGTTCCAAAGAGTGCTGAACAAAAACCGAATTACACAATTGAGAAGGCAGCAAAAAAATATGAAGCGTCTTATACATAGAATCATATTCATAAGTGCAGCTACTGCAGAAACAAAGCACACGGTGGAAAAAGTGAATGTCCTGCTAAAGGAAGACAGCGTAAAAAAAACAAAAAACCCGTGCATGCAGTTTGTCACATCACAGATAAAAAGGAAGACGAGCTGTTTATTGATGCAGTAAGAAACTAATCGATGAATGAAACCTCTTATCTTTACAACGATTGACAAACACGGAATGTAACTTGAACACATCACATCCTACAAATACGAGCCTGATTGAAAGAAATAATGATAATCAAATCCTTGATGACAGCAACATTCAATAACACTCACAAAACAATTACTGTATATTGACAGTCATGTTACATTATTTTTAAAATGTTCCCTTTTCTTTTTCATAACTTCTACTTCTCCACTGCGATACACGGGTATATATATAAATGTATATATATACCCGATCTACAATAAATACTCGCATAGACAAGCCACACGCTGTGGCTAATTGTAGAGTCTTAAGCCTCTACGCCGACATTAGAGGTTCGATTCGAGAGGGATGTACTGAGTATGTACGTACGCTACCCGATTCATTTTACCTTCGCATCTCCTTGGTTTGGGACGTATGAAAAAATATTAGGTTAACGCAGAATCATATTACGTTATTTTTAAAATTTTCCCTTTCTTAGCACAAGCACAGCTGAGAAGCTTTGATGCATGTACTCCATAACGCGTTAAAAATAACGCATTTAATCACACTTTCAATTCCAAGCAAACGGGAACTTTTGTCAATGCATGATTTCCTGGTACATCCATTACACTGATGCACACATCACAGCTACAAAAATGTTTCGACTTCCCGAGCGAAGCCTTGATAAAAGCATGGTTTTGTGCACACTGAAAACCAAGCAAAATTACATGCATTACAGAAAGGGGACTTTGTGGCTCTTACTGGGGATCATTGGACTTCCGTGACCGTTAGTAATTCTAAATACATCTAATTACAAAATGTTCAATGATCACACTGTTTTAGTCTAATGTACAAAATAATTTTGGCTAATGTTACTCAGAGTTTAAAGAGTAAGCTGGTCAAATTACCTTTTATGTTTCTGACTTTATTTTTTTAAGAAGAAAAACTGCACTTTATGGTGAAATTTTGGTTATTATTATTTAAAGACAATACTATTCTGCAAATGTACTTAAAGTACTTAAACTACCACTTTATTTTTAAGTCTGCCCAATTTTAACCAGGGATGATATTTTTGTTTCTGTTTTGAATTCAAATGCAGTTTAAAGGCTTTTTTCAGAAATTAAAACAGCTTCAGTTTACAATATTCATGTCCATGTCTATTATTTGATTCTGTAAGCCCACTAAAACCGTTTTAAATAAAAAAAAACATTTGCGATTTGGGGCAAATTTCGTGTCGATTACATACGATTAATCAAGATTAATTCTTACACAGCCTCTAATTAATTGGATTAATTTTTTTAATCGAGTCCCACCCCTAATATATATATGTAGATATATATATGTAGATTTGTATATATATGTGTATATACAGTATATATGTAGATATGTATATGTATATATATATGTATGTGTATATGTGTATATATATATAACTGTATATACTGTATATGTGTATAGATGTGTGTGTGTGTGTATATCTATCTATATATATATATATATATATATATGCCAGCAACACTCATATCAATGACAAAACAATTACATTAACAATCATCTTACGTTATTTTTAAAATGTTTGCTTTTCTTTTTCATAACTTCTTTTAACACACTACTTCTCACTTGAAGCTGGTATTCTCTAGTTATTATTATATATATATATATATATATATATATATATATATATATATATATATATATATATATATATATATCTATATATCTATATCTATATCTATATATATCTATATCTATATCTATATCTATATATCTATATATATTATCCAACCCGCTATATCCTAACTACAGGGTCACGGGGGTCTAATCTAATATATAGATATCTAATATAATTCATATAAATAAATGATTTGCATAGGAATATAAGTGACAAGGTGGTTAAGTTTGCAGACGATACCAAGATAGGTGGATTAGCAGATCATCTGGAATCTGTTGAATCATTACAGGAGGACTTGGACAGCATACAGGCTTGGGCAGATGATATTTAATGTCGGTAAATGTAAAGTATTACATGTAGAAAGTAAAAATGTTCGGTTTGAATAAACAATGGGAGGTCTGAAAATCGAGAGTACACCTTATGAGAAGGATTTAGGAGTCATAGTGGACTCCAAGCTATCAACTTCCCAACAGTGTTCAGAAGCCATTAAGAAGGCTAACAGAATGTTAGGTTATATAGCATGATCTGTGGAGTACAAGTCCAAGGAGGTTATGCTCAACCTTTATAATGCACTGGTGAGGCCTCATCTTCAGTACTGTGTGCAGTTTTGGTCTCCAGGCTACAAAAAGGACAAAGCAGCACTAGAAAAGGTTCAGAGAAGAGCGACTAGGCTGATTCCAGGTCTACAGGGGTTGAATTATGAGGAAAGATTAAAAGAGCTGAGCCTTTACAGTTTAAGCAAAAGAAGATTAAGAGGTGACATGCTTGTAGTGTTTAAAATTATGAAGGGAATTAGTACAGTGGATCGAGACTGTTATTTTAAAATGAGTTCATCAAGAACTTGTTAAGGGTGAATTTCGCGTAAACAATAGGAAGTTTTTCTTCACGGAGAGAACCATAGACATTTGGAATAAGCTACCAAGTAGTGTGGTACACAACAGGACCACAGGGACTTTCAAAACCCAACTTGATGTTTGGACTGAATGGCCTGATCTCGTCTCGATTGTTGTAATATATAAAAATAAAATAATATAAAATAAAAAAATTCCAAGTAAACTAAACAGTTACGACACCTTGGTGCATCAGAATGCCGGCCATGTTCACCAGAAACGCATGGTGCTGTGGGTGCCCAGTCTCCCCTACCAGGTCGAGCACCTTCTTCATCTCCTTATAAGCGTCATCATGGTGGCCTTGCAGATCCAGCACAGTTGCCAAGTCATTCATGAGCACCAGACTCTGTAAAAAGCCAGAAAGGTGCAGATTTCAACAGCATTTTTCACAACATGATTGTTGTTTAGTTCACCAAGCTCTAACTTTTTCAAAATATGTACACAGAGAAATAAAACTTCACCGTGATACTCTGCATTGGTGATTTCTATAGGTGGTAATGATGTAAAATGGAAATAAGGTGGCTCCCCAGAGGGGGTTGAATACTTTTTCAACCCACTGTATATTAGCAGACATAGGATACTCCATGTTTATGCCTATAATATTTGGCATTTAATTTAAAAAAAAAAAAACAACAGTAGCTCTACAGGAAAGACAAGAAACGCCATCATCAACACGGTTTGCCTCTTTTTTTACTTTGCAAAGGGAAGACCAGATAGGTGAGAAGTTGGCAGCAGTTGGTGGATTAGCTGCAGTAAAGAACTGAACCGAGGCTGTTCTGCATGCTTCTCGCACCCATCTTTGGTATAGCTGTGTGTACTGCTCAGTGGAAAACACCACACTGATTCTTAAATCTAGGAAGATAATCTCCCATAACTGATAAAGGGTATTAAATGAAACCCTCGAAATAGAAAAACACAGAACACAAATAGTCATATCAGACGGAGATAAGAGTATTTAATTTTTGAACATTGCTTATTGTGAGTTATGATGCACTCCTCTTCAGGTCGGTAGTTTTGCTGTCTTGTTACTTGCTTTTTTGATTTTGGGTAGAGGGTCTCTTTTTTGAAAACTACCATTTTTTTGTCTGGCTTTGATTTCTGCCTTTCACCTGATGCTGTCAGATTAAGAAGATCTGATCATGAATCGATGGATACATTTTTTAGAAAAAAGTGAATTCTGTTTATAGCAGGTGGTTATTTTTGCAAGTCCATACAATGTTGAGGCCCAATATTACAGAATCTTGTCATCTTTGAAATTATCCTGGTATTTTCATAAATGATAATATATCATTCACCTTTACTTGTAGGTCAGTTACTTGAAAACTAAAACAAATAGTATGAACACCATACATACATACATGGCCTCTCTTATTCCCGCACAGGGTGGAGGAGCTTCTGGTATTTCCTTTTATTCTTGCCTAGAGTGTTGGTCATATTCTGGTTTATTATATGCCAGTAAATTTTGTTTTAAATCTCCAGTATTATTTTGAACACAGATTCATCAGGAATAAACTCAAGATCTGCATTAACATTTATCAATGACCAGTTTACTAAACACCTTTTATAAATATTTAATGTCATACAATTTTACTCTGAACCATCAGAAATATTAATCAAATAGGCCACAGTAGTTGTCCTGGTCATGAAATCACTTTTATGCCTACTTTGTTAAACTTGGTCATTCTCTGTTATAGTTACAACACACCAGGAAAGATTCCTAAAACAATGCTACACAAACTTTGCAGATGCAAATACGTTTTTTCACAAATACACTGCCCTGCTGACATCAATAAAATTAAGTATAATGTCAAATCCAGCTAAATTTGGTGTTGAGTGTTACAAGAAAATATCATTATCCCAATGGTAATCTTTGCTGAGCTACACTAACCGTTTCCTGAATGGTGCTTTCAAAATGCTGCAGCAAGTACCTGTGGGTGGCTGAGTCCCTGCACCTCACAGGAGATCTGGATGGCTTTCTTATAGGAGATGCAGGCTCCTTCGAGCTGGCTCCGTGACATCTGATAGCGTGCATATGAATCCAGACATAAACCTAGCAGTAGTCGAGTGTTGTCTTGCTCTTCAGCTGCAACAGATGAAAAAACAAGGCGGCCACATTTAAAACAAACTCTGCCATTATCCACATGGCACCTGTTCTCAGAAAAAATAACACACATGCACACCGAGCCGCCCTGCTGGTTACACTTGGTACTGGCCTAAAGCTGAACTCTGAAAATAGAGAAATTTATCTAACAACCTTTTGGCAAACTGGCGAAAATCCAGATCAGCTCAAGAGACCACGATATTAAAATTACGTACCTGCAGCAATCGCAGCGTTACATCAGATTCTCACCAAGTGACTTCCAGCCTATCAAACTTGGTAGTATTCATCTTGTAACAGTATATGTTTTGATATATCAACTGAAATGTCACCATTGATTTTACTCCAGCCCTGCAGCTTACTCCTTTAACACCATTTGAAATGTGCACAAGGTCAAGGCATTGGCCACTTCGTGTACCTCACCAGTTCTGTTTGTTCAGCTCCCAAATGAATCTGCATCTGTCCAAATTTTGCTGACTTTTTAGGTGCCATCATATATGATAGAGAAAAGTTGCCTTTTTTGTGCTATTGCATTTTTTCAAGAAATCAATATTTGTTAAAAGTTCTGTTTTTATTAAATGTTGCTTTTCAGAAGATTGATGTATTTTCTTTGTTTAAAATATTGAAAGAGAAGTCCTTAATAGCTATGTCTGATTTAAACTGTGTATACAATATATTTCCAACACAGTACTGCATATATAAGTGTGCCGGTATTTCAAGTTGATTTCTCATCAAAAGTGCAGTCTAAATTTTGTTTTTGGACCAAGTTCAGTATCAGCACACAGTGGCATCCTGAAATGTGAAAAAGGATCAAGACTTTTCAAAGACCAGAGTCATGGTTATATATAAGATGAAAGCAATGTCACTATAACTTTACAAATGGAAGTCTCAGTTTCTAGTAACAAGATGTATATTAGCAGCCCACCTGCTGCAAAACTATTGACTGTAACAATAACAAAAGTCAACGCTCACAACAACAACATTTATTTATATAGCACATTTTCATACAAATAATGTAGCTTAAAGTGCTTTACATGATGAAGAAAAGAGAAGTAAAAGACAAAGTAAGAATTAGAATAAGACAGCACTGATTAACATAGAATAAGAGTAAGGTCCGATGGCCAGGGAGGACAGAAAAAACAAACAAACAAAAAAAAAAAACTCCAGACGGCTGGAGAGAAAAAATAAAATCTGCAGGGGTTCCAGACCACAAGACCACCCAGTCCCCTCTGGGCAATCTACCTAACATAAATGAAACAGTCCTCTTTGTATTTGGGGTTCTCATGGAAGGACTTACCAGCTGGCATGGAGTTTGAGGTATTTGGTATATAAAAGCCCTTCATGAGGACTGCTTGGACAAGTTAACTGATACAAATGTAAATAAAATTCAATTTTTTTAAGCAAACACCAGCAATGTTTATCAATAAAGCTGAATAATTATTAACATGATATAAGTTAAAGGACTGGGTGTAATTACTGGACTCGAGCAATCCAGGGCTGAGGTGCTAGTAGGGGATGGGGACAAAGCTAATGGCCTGTATCAGTTCTTTAATAGATATACTCTCCCACTGCCACCCTCTTCCAGTGACCAGACACCCAATACCATCCAACCACATCAACTGGAATGGCTAGTGACAAGTCCACCTCTGAACATCAGTGTCGACTGTCCATAAGTAAGGAGACAACGGAGGAAGCTTCACACAGGAAAAGCTGCGGGACAAGATAGCGTCAGTCCTCGAGTTCTTAAGGCCTGTGCTGACCAACTCTGTGGTGTCCTCTGTCCCCTGTTCAGTCTGTCCTCCCTAAGGAAAACATCCGGCACTGTTCCTGTCCCAAAGAATGCATACGCAGCTTCACCCAATGACTTTAGACCAGTGGCATTTACAGTACATCACTGTTTTCTCTTGGTAGTGTAATATTTTATTCTACTTTCCCCTTTTGTATTATTAATATGTAGCCTTCGTCAGAATGCCTCAAATCTCCCAGACTTAACACTGTTTATAAGGTACTGTACTATATAACTTCTCCCTACCTTCCCTTTTACATCTATAACCTCAGGCAGTTAGATGTAGTAAAAGACAACCAGAAGTTAAGTTACAATTTAAACAACGTATTATTGATAATAATTATTAAAAATTATTGATAATAATAACAATATGCAAAGTACATTTGAATATTGACAACCATACAACCTGATAAATGGTTATTTGTAGTTTCAGGTGGCACACAGACTTGCTAGTTACTTAAAATGTCTCTAGTTAAGACATCATTTGTGGTCAGCTTTCTTCAGAACAGGCTGCATGTCTTTCTCAGTATGGCTGCCGAGCTGTGCACTTCATTGTGTTGTCCTTTCAGTTCATGGTGTGAGATGGTCTTTCATCAGTTTGGTAAGAGAGTGAGAGCGGAGTAAAGCAAGCAAATTTACAGGTTTTCCGTCCAACCCCTGGAGCCAATAAGGCATCATGGCACTTCTAAAGGCTTCTGACACAAGCCAGTTCCAAACAGTCATACTTCAGGCCAATGGGGGAATACACCTGCCATCCCCCAAAACCACACGTTAAGGTAAAGTTTGCCATTTAGGCAGCCTGAATTTCCAATGGGGGTTGAGATACTTCAGAGAAACATTTACCAAACTTGTTTGAGGCACTTCCCTCAACTCTGTTGTAAAATTCATTTTCCTGACTTAGTCCTGGGGGGTGAGGGGGTACATGAATGCTTCTCACTAACGTACCACTAACATTACATTGCTTTCTCCAAATTACAAATAAAGACATACAAAATATTTACCAACTTGTATGCAAAATTTCACATCATGAAGACCTTTAAGAGGCTGGTCCTGGACTATGTGAGTCCTCTTGTGGTAGACCACCTGCACCCACTGTAGTTTGCCTATCTGATAAAGATTAGAGTGGAGGATGCAATTACGCAGCACTGTGAGGATTTATGTTTTTTGATTTCTCCGTCAATACCATCCAGCCATTCTTGTTAAGGGGTAAACTCAGAGACATGCAGGAGGATGAGCCAATGGTGTCCTGGATAATTGACGCACCGTAGTGTGTGAGACTCGAGGACTCTGATACACTGGAGCACCACAAGGAACAGTCCGGACTCTTTTTCTCTTTACTCTCACATTATATATATATATATATATATATATATATATATATATATATATATATATATATATATATATATATATATATAAAACAAACAAACATAAATTCTTATGAGGTGTATTGATAAAGGAGATGAGACAAAGTATAGGAGTTAGGTGGAAATGTTTGTTTCTTGGTGCAAAGAGAATTGTCTGCATCTTAACATCAGCAAATCCAAAGGAATTGGTTATTGACTCATCACACCAAAAGCCTCTATTTTCCAGTCTCTATTCAAGGAAGTGGGTGTAGAGGTGGTGCACTGATACCAGTACTTGGGGGTCCACATTAATGATTGTATTGGTCTCTGAACACAGAACTACTATATAAGAAAGGGTAGAGTAGGCTTATTCTTCTTTATGACACTGTATTCCTTCAAGGTGGGAAGTGACATCTTTCACATCTTCTATAACTCTGGGATGGCCAGCGTGATTGTCTACACTGTGGTGTGCTGGGCTGATAACTTCACTTCAAGAGAGGTCCACCAAACCAACATGCTAATTAAAATGGCAAACTCATTTATAGGATGCAATCTGGACCCCCTGGAGGTCGTAGCAAAGGAAAGAATTAAAACAAAACTGAACAAAGCATTATGAACAATGCTGCACATCCATTCTCTGACAAATTAACATGGACTACTTTCAGACAACGAATAATTCAGCAGAAATGTGTCAAGTAACGCTACTGAGGCTCCTTTGTAGCAACAGCGCTACAACTGCATGATGCCTCACTGTGATTGTGACAGCCAAGTCAGAACTTTTCTTTCTTTTAATTGTTCCAGTGTGTGTTCAGACCAATGAGTGTATGTGTACGTATTTATTTACTTACATTCTTACATATTTATGTATTTATTTACGGAGCTTCTGCAAAAAGCCAAAATTTTCCCTGGGGACAAATAAAGCTTGGTCACTCAATCTATCTATCCATCCAGTATTTTTAATGTGAACTCTTATGCTGTAGCAGTACATTTCCAAAGTAAAAATAAACAATTTTCTGTAGATATTTAACTGAAGAAGAAAAACTCCAAAGCTAATGTATAATATATAGTTAATAAGTATTTAAACCTCTGTGCTTTGGAAGCTCCAGGATTACACAAATGACACAAAGGTGACAGTCATCTAAAAATTAATTAAGCAACAAGATGTACTACTTGTGAGTCCTTTACATCTCTCTGGATATAAAAATAGCACCCTTTGTAAGGGTGATAGTCTTTGTTGGACTGCAAAAATAAAGACAAAGGAACATTCTGATGCGAGAACCAAAGTCATTGAAATGCACAAGGCAGGAAATGGCTACAAAAAATATTGAAGAGTTTGAATGCCCTGTTAAGCAGCATTGGATCCATCACCAGAAAGTGGTGGAAGGTTCATCACAGCACCCAGACTCTTACTAGAACAGGCCATCACAGCAAGATGTTGACTGGTGAGAGAGGCTAATAAAAATCCAAACGCCACTCTCATAAATCTGCTAATGCTCTTTGGCTGAAACTGGAGTGAAGGTGCAGGGGTCCACAATGTCAAGAGTTCTCCATAAAACAGTCATCTGCAAGATGATAGCAAGAAAGAAGCCTTTCCTTAAGAAGGTCCACATAAAAGCATGTATGGCATTTGCCACAAAGCATGAGAAAGAACCAGTTAAGAGAAGGTTTTATGGTGAGATAAGACCAAATATAACTTTTTGGCCAGCCTTCAAAGAGGCATATGTAGCATATAACTAACACTGCCTATTCCGTAAGAAATACTATACCTAAATGTGGGGCCAGCCTCATGCTAATGGGAATCCTGTCAAGAGTTGAAGACAAATACCCCAGCAGTCCACCAGTCGGCTGTGAACTTACAGCTCAGGAGAAGATTCAGTTTTCATCGTGACAATGACCCTAAGCATTAGGCCAAAGCAACACTTGAATGGCTCAAAAACAGAAAAGTGAATGTTTTGGAACTGCCAAGTCAAAGCCCTGATGTTAGCCCTACTGTGAATCTGTGGCACAATTTGAAAACATCTGTACATTGCTGTAATTACAAATACTGAATTTATAAATATGTGGACAAAATCTTTTGTTGTGCATAAAATTACGGTGACTTTCCAGGGGATTGAATGCTTTTGATGCCACTGCATATAGTTGAAAAAGTAGACAAGTAAAAATTAATTGCAACAGAATTTGGTAAATGAAAATGCTGCAATCGTCAATACTAATAAATGTTAGTCTGAAATGCTTGAACTTTAGTTTTGATTAATAACCACTAAGTTTAGGTGTTATCTCTACTAATGATCCACCCTTTTGTTGTCAGATGGAGTTTTAACCAACCACCCACATCCACAACCCCACCATACCCGTAGTCCTAAAGGGGGCCGTGGAGCAAGACAAGCAGTCAAGTGCACAGCTGATCTCCTTTAAAATGATGGGCTCTCATAAAAGTGTTCAGCTTTTTTCCTTCCTAAAGTAACATTTATATTTAAAGTTTTTTTTCATGTTGATCTGCGGTGTTCTTTACCTAAATTATAAAGCACAAGAGCAGGCCAGGTATTTTAAAAGATTTATCCAAAATGTTTCACTTTAGAACACAATTTAATGTAGCAAATTAATATATATATCGTGATTGAGAAGAAATAACTTTGACTTGAAAAATACCAAACTTGTACTTCAATGTTGAGGTTATGAAAAAGCTAGCTCATTTATTTGCATGGAGCAGAACAGACGATTGTATATAATGCTTTACTGTATTACCAGGCTGTTCAGATCATTCTATTTCTGCTTCAAAGTTTATTCAATATACTGCAACAAGGCAGCCAGGAACTGTGGTCTTTCTAACTTCACTTTGTAGCGGAGCTACATGATTGTAAATATTTTATGTGTCTTTTTTGCATCGTCCTGTTTAAGTCAGTCATGTGTCTACGTAAATATTGTCCCCAGGAAACAAACGGGGAAGGATGATGCATGGAGGCAGCGACCCCAATACTGGTATCTCCTGTTGACACACCAATGTCATCTGGGATATTTTTAATTAAACCACAGGAGGGAAGGATCAGGGGGGAGATCGAGAGGAGCCATTTCGCATTCATTTCACAAAATCATCGTTTACTTTCATTGCACAACCTTACCGTCTACTTTTTTCATTGACCAGATCATCAGTACGTCAGCCAGTTCGGAGAAACCGTGGGGTTTGGATTCATTTCAACCACTGCCGAGGACTCGCACAGTGAGATTGTTTTCAGTTATTTTGGGAAGGAGCAAACATCGAACAGAATTTAATTAATATTTAGTACATTCATTACTTTGGACTCATTCTATTTCATCCATTTATTGCAGTTTGTTTTTGATCTGTGTTCTGTGTTTATTCATTTATTGTTTAGGGACAAGGGAGGGCTTTGCATTGGTTTGATTGCTTTATATTTGTGTGTTTATTATGATTATGTGATTATATATAGAGACTTTCGCTTGTATCTTTGGGATGGTGGGAGAATTGTGTATATATATATATATATATATATATATATATATATATATATATATATATATATATATATATATATATATATATATATATATATATATATATATATATATATATATATAGTGACAGACGCCTGGGGACCTTGCTCCACCAGGAGAAGAGAAGGACTGAGAGAGGGGCAGTGTCTTCCCCGAAACGCAAGAGGGCAGCCTCCCTGGATTGCATGGGGACCACGGAGCTTAGAAGCTCAACCCTATGGGGGGATATGGCCACCGTCAGGAAGCGCCGGGACAGCCCCACATCTGAAAGTGCTGCCGGATGTTAATTGGGGAGCACCTGGAGCACTTCCAGGTGCTGTATAAAAGAGGGCGCCTCACTTCACTTGGGGAGTCGGAGTCGGGTGGCAGTGGACAGAGCTTGCAGGAGAGGAGTTGAGGCGGCAAAAGGAAAGAAGGACCGAGTATTGTGCTAATTTGTACACAGTGTTTGTGCTGTGTGGAAAAGGGAGAAATAAACGTGTGTGATTTTGGACATCATGAGCCTCAGTGTCCATCTGTACCCGGGCTGATCTTTCACTATATTGTATATATTTGTGTGGGTGTGCGTGTGTGTGTGTGTATATATATATATATATATATATATATATATATATATATATATATATATATACTGTGGTACATGGCCGGCCGTTCATCCCGGCCAATACCCCCAGGCCGCCTTGCAGCATAGAGGTGCCCCGAATGCCAGCAGGGAATTATGGACAATGCACAGCCCTGCTGGATGCCATGGGGGCAGCCAGGAGTCGCTGCAGGGAGGCCCAGAGACTATTTGCCTTACGCCCAGGAAGTACGTCATAGTCACGTGGACAAAGGGAACGATGTGCTTCCTGGGTGAAAAAAAGAAGGATTTTTATCTGACCCGGAAGTGTTCCAGGTCACGTGGACAGAGAGGGTGAAATGCTTCCGGGTCAAGGGGAAATCCCAGACGGATGAGCTGAGTTGGGAGGCAGGGTGGCTAAGCGTCTGGGAGAGGAGGATTGTGATTTGTTTATTGGAGAATTGTGGAGAGGAGCATGCTTTGTGCACATTATTATAATAAATAATAATTATTTGGACTTTTACCTGGTGTCTGACGTGTGGTCTGAGGGTACAAGGGAGTGAGAAAACCCTAATCTGTCATATTTTTTTTATCACTTTTAAATATATTTGCACTTAATTTAACACTGACTTGCACTGCCTGTTTAATCATCTTTTGGGTGGGGGGAAGACTGCTTATAAGGGGTATGGCTTGGTGTTGTCTTTAGATTCCTCAGTTTAGCCAGGCCACAGGTCTTGGTTGTGTAGCTGCTGGTCTGGAAGAGGTCGGCCGTTACAACTTCAGGAGCAAAGTTTACATACTTTCTTCTGAGAGATAAAACCTATATGACTCCTATGACATCTCTGCCCAATACCTTGCACAAATTTAATGTCTATAGTCGAGAGTGTACACTGCAAGAATAAAGACCTTAAAACTCCCGGAGTAATAAAGGTACCAGGCAGCAGAGCCTATAGGCCACTAAATTAGGATGGTCCACTTGCCAATGTAAGGAAGCCTTATCGGTCTCAGATGTGTTGGGTTATTTTACTATTGTGCACTACAGTTAAAGGTTGCTCAAAAAACTGCTTATAACACAGCTTTCTCAATTCTTTTTTTAAATAATTTTATACATTTTCCGTTGGACTATTATACTAAGGGACCCCCATTTTTTCTCATCTGTGCCATGTGATGATGCTCATCATTTCTGCCATCTTCATTAGGTGCTTCAGCTTTGAAGTACAACCTTGGAGTTGAGTGAAAATCTTGACATCTCCAGTGACAGAACTACACCTTCACAGATGTTTGTGATAATTGTGGACCCTCGTCTACATTGCAAACACACACAACATTTCCAGGAGGTTGCTCGATAGCCAGGTGTCCTAAGTAGACTATAACTTAACAACAGATACAGCAGTTTTATTTTGTCTGAAAACTGTGAAAACTGGAACTTTGCTTGTTGTTTGACGGCCTTAGCCTAATATATTTATAAAATGCCATTTTATTACATTATATTATTTAGAAAGTAATTATAATGTTTATAAACATGTACATATATTCTTCACATAGTATTTTATTAAATGTAGGCTTTATTTTAAGTAAATGTGCGTAGTTTAGAAATAATCAAATGAAACTATCTCTATCCCATATCTGATAACGTCCTTCATATAGTGCGATACACATTTATCAAGATTGTTTGTATTGTTTTGCGTCTACATCATTTTATAGAAGCTAAAATAATCCCCTTGCCTTTAATTAAGTTTTCTTTTCAATTCTCTCAATTAATCCTAAATGGGTCCCAGAACTTAGTTTAAATCCCAATTTATTAAAGTTTTCTATATCTGCTCAGTGCTGTGTAATTCCAGCTTTCTCAACACTTCTACAGAACATGTTTGCCAAGTACCATCCATCCATTACCCAACCCACTATATCCTAACTACAGGGTCACGGGGGTCTGCTGGAGTCAATCCCAACCAACACAGGGCACAAGGCAGGAAACAAACCCTGGGCAGGGCGCCAGCCCACCCGCAGGCCAAGTACCAATTTTTGTGAATTTAATCTAGCACTAGTCTTTGATGTTTGGCTTTATTCTCTTAGTGGAAACTCATACATATGTTCGCCTTTTATACAAATAATGTAGACTTTGCAAGATGGCTAGCAATTGGTTTTTGTATATACAGGGTTGTTCCACTATATCTGAATCTTTTACGATTCAAGATCTTATTCTAATGCAGCATTTAACAATACCTGAGAGTGCATCCAACTTTGTAATTTTCTCCTCTAAATTCGAGGTGCAGAATTCAAATCCCTGGACAGCTAAGTCATGCCTAAAGAGAAAAAGACAAACCAAAAGCAACTTTAGAATATCCAGCAATCCTTCAGAAATACATCTTGCTAACCCTGAAATCTAAAGAACCAATAAGGAAAAAGATGTCTGCTCTAAACAGCAGATCAAACTGGCAATTACAACATGGCATAATTATTTCAAATTCAAAATGCTGTTTTGTCAATTTAGCTTCTATACCTATTTTCAGTCAGATGTTAAATACAGTATTGCCCCAGAACTCGATCAACTTGGAATCCGAACAAAAATATGAGTAAATTTTGCCCTAGAATCCGGACACTGCTTTGGAACCCGAACACCTAGCACGTTGTTCGTGTGTGTTTGTGCGTACGTTTCCCCAGCGTTTGGGCCACCCATACACTTTGTTGTTCAATTGATTGTCAGAAGCTGTAGTGAAAGCATCTTGTGTGATTTTCACTGCTAATTTTACATTTTTGTGCCTGTTTTGTGTTATTTTTTTTATATAATAACAACATAGTGTATTCGCTATGGATCCTAAAAAGTGTAGTGAGAAAATAAGAGTAAGAGGAAAGCCTTCCAAGCAATAATCTCTCTCCTCCTCCTCCAGCTTCCTACATGTGCCATCGTCATTCCTTTTTAAGGTAAATACAGGTTTTTATATTTTTAAATTTTCCTAATTTATAATTTTATTTAAATATTATTATGTGTTAATATTTTACCTTAAAATCCAGTGTATTTAATGTTAAAATCATTTTGAAAATTCAAGTTTGTGGGACCCAGGAACAGATTAATCCAGTTTCTATTATTTTAAAGGGGAAAAATTGTCTTGAAACTTGAGCAGGGTTCTGATGCGGATTAAGTTTGAATTCCAAGGTATCACTGTACAGTATTTGGAAACATGAAACTACAGGGTCCTTTAGAAAAAGATGTTTTCTTAAATACAGTACATCCACAACAAGAAACAAAAGCAAAAGAGCAGGTATTCACTTAAATTCCTAGCAGTACACACTTTAACTTAACTGAAAACAAATCTTTGTAACAACATCAAACTAAGAAAGAATGGCTCCAGCAGAAAAGACAGGAAAGTGCAGCTTACTGTGGTGTGTGACTTTGTATATCTCTGAAGATTCAGGTTGGTTTTCAAGGTAAAAAAAATCAATTCATTTAGGCAAATATGGTTTGTTGTAGATCAAAAAATAAAATATGGGACCAGACAATACAATTAAAGGATTTTAATATGTTATATATGGTAATACCTTTGAATCAGGATAGCATCGACAGCACTTCTGCATTAAGATTTTATGCTTTTTAGGTCTGGGTGCCAGTCAAACAATATGGCACATGCAACAATCAACACTTTTTGCATGACAAACATGATCAACAAAAAGAATATGGCTATTGCATTCAAGGATGAAATATGTATTCTCAAATGTTTTGCTACCACCACAAATTGTTTTAACAAAAATATGCTTGAATCTACTTAAAACAGATTGTTTTGTACAAAGAGTGAACCATATATGAACTTGGTGTTTTGTTTGTTTTTGTTGCAGTGGTTTACCAGAAGATCCTCCCTGTGCCCTGATGATTTTTCTCTGTGGATTCCAGTTTTCAGTCATTCAGCGATATCCTCAAGTGGTTGGTGCCCGTTATTGTAATTGCGGAGTTTAAATTATCCTGTACAAGAGAGTCTGAGTGTGTGATGTCTTTAGACAAACTGAACTTGCATCAAGTTTCAATCCCTGCTTCTAATGCTGCTAGGACAGGATTTCACTATCTGTGGCCTACTTAGAATAAGCAGGTTTAAAAAAAATGGACAGATTATGGGACGTGTTGTCATCACGAGAGTGAACATAACAGGCCTAATTCTAAAAATGATGTAGGACCTTTATAATGGTGGTAAATACAAGTAAAAAAGGAGCCCGTGCTCTTCTAGATTGGCTTATCATGAGGGTGGTATGATGGCAAAGAGCATTGGGTTTCACTCCCTGCCAGGGCACTGTCTATGGAGGTTTTCTATGAGTACTACACAGATTATATTATTTAGCAATTTTAAATTGTTACAGTGTGATTGAGTATATAAGTGTGTGTGCGTGTGAGAAACAGAGAGACAGGGAAAGAGGGAAAAGCAATAAACCTTTAAATGGCTGTAATCTGGGTTTGGTTCCTACCTTGCACCCACTGCCAATGGGATGGCACTATCTCAACTTGACTGAAATGGATATGCTCACCATAAAGGTAAAATGCTTCTCATTCTAAACTAGAACATGAACAAACTTACCGGTTCTGAGCTGCATAAATACTGGCCAACTTAAGAGATATCTCAATAACAGCATTGTCATCCTTTGAAAAAATGGGAGAAGAAAAAGTAAGTACATCTAAACAGATCTCTCCATCTTATGTCTTGAAACATTAAAGACATTTCATAATTTATGAATATAACATAGCTTTAGTTTCGTTTGATGTGGTGCAAAGACAAGAGCGTAAAAGACCTGTAATGCAAAGCATGGACCAGGATCAGCAGTCCCTGTGGAATCAGAGGTAAAAATACATTAGTAGGAATATCTCACATCATGTCAATGTGGAAAGAAGGGGAGGTATGGCCTGTACCAGAAAGGCAGCAGAAAAACTGACACAAGTCAGAGTAGGTGGCATCTGGTATACAAAGAAGGCGAGCTGCTCCTGTACCTTTACTCTTTGTATATAGTGATAAACGTTTCAACCCCAAATCTGCTCACATTGCTGTACTGTTCATTCCCTGCACGTCTCATGCAAGTTAATCGAATATCCATTTTTCCTTCCTATTTTCATTGAAAAGGACATATGGTTAAACATTTCCAATGTGAGCAGGAACTTGCCCTACATAAAAAGGTGAAAGACTGGGTGGGATCTCCTACATAAATGCTCAGCCTCTGTTCATAACTATATGGAGAATGCATAGTTAGGTTAATTAAAGTCACATACGTTCAAATGGTAATGAAACTGGCTGATAATATGGTGCTGCCACAGGAGTCAGGGGACATAAGATGGCAAAGTCATGGAGGAGACACTCCCAGACTTAAATAAGGATTCAGCAGTCTCTGGAAAGGAAGAGCTCTGCTGTAGATGTTCATGTTTGCTCTTTCCTTATGATGGTCTGAGTCAGCTCCACGCTTTCTGGTTGCTTCCAGGAGCCTCTTAAACCATAAACCATCAAGAGTCATAAAGTGACATGAGCCGGGCAAATGAGGACTGGCACAGTCAGCAAGGGGTTGGTGCAATGTGTTCAGTGTAGTAATCTTCCATAAAATGAAGTCTGTAGTGGAGGTTTAAATCAACCAATAATCCAACAATAATGAGGTTAAATTCAAGCGCAAAAAAATTGAAATAAATCAATGTAAATATTGAGAGTCATGACAATGACTGGATTTAAATTCAAGGAGAAGCAGATAAAGAAAGAATAAAAGCACTTAAACACGGAATTATACTGACACTGTCACAAAGATTTTTAGGGCATAAGTACAAGTCTTTCACTTTTCAAACATTAACTGAATGTGCCCTAGTCTGATGACACTATTTATCATAAAAGGAGATGGACACATAATTTTAGGGAATGACTCCAAATTGAAGACTGGAAGTTGTGTGTGTGTGTGTGTGTACCATGAATGTAAAGATGCCCTGTCCAAGTTTAGTTCCCACCTTAGCCGATACTGCCAGATGAGCTTTTCCCAACACAACTATGAATTTAATGGATATTGGAATAACCTATTATTTGGGAGACAAAGTCGGAGAAGGCGAGATTGCTTTGGTTTGGATATGTGCAGAGGAGAGATGATGGGTATATTGGGATAAGGATGCTAAGGACAGAGCTTCTAGGGAAGAGGAAAAGAGGAAGGCCTAAGAGAAGGTTTATGGATGTGGTGAGGGAGGACATGCAGGTGATGGATGTAACAGACCAAGATGCAGAGGACAGAAAGATATGGAAGATGATGATCCACTGTGACAACTCCTAACGGGAGCAGCCGAAAGAAGAAGTAGTGGAATGCTGAAGAAAAAAATCCATGCAGAATGGGGAAGGCAAACTTGAAATCTAGGACTGTTAAACTGTGAGGCATGTTTGCATTGTAAACTAGATGTCCAGGAGTAAAGACGATTCATTCACTACTTACAAGAATCTCCCAAAAAAACACTCCATAGCCTCATTTATGGTATTGGAGTGGGTTGGTTTGCAGTTGTTCCCCATTTCACTGAGAAAATGAGTTTGCTTTGATATAAGCATATTGTACATATCCACCACTCGACAACTGACCATTTAGTGATGGTGCTTTAAGGGAAAACTAAATCAAAAAAACTCATACTTTCCTATATTGTCTTTTTCAACGGGCATGGCTGCCAAAGCCTATATTTTGCTGAGAATTTCAAAAGTTTCTTGAAAACCCCGGGCTTTTTATGGCATGGGCTTACACAGCTAGTAATGTATAAAACGGGGAAATAAAAGGGGTTCCAGTAAATTTTGCACCAGAGCACTTTCATTCATTGAGACCCTTAATTCTGGTGTTCAATAATGAAAGAAATACTTTACATGCATTTTCAAACCGTGCACTAGTAATGTAATTGTAAACTAAGGACATGCTGCTTGCAAGCCATCTAGATACTGACCTCTTTTGTTCCATTTGCAAGGAGGAAACTCAGAGTAGCTTTGAATAGCTTCTCTGCCTGTTTTTTAAATAAAAACAACAAAAAAGAAGAAAACAAAGAAATAGAAAGTCATTTTGTGAAAATACCAAGGAATTTAATATAAAGTCTGGACTAACAATTTAAGAAATCATTAATAACATATAAAACTGACTAAACTCATAGAAAAAGTAATGTGACTTTGTTAAAGAAAATATTTAAAGCTGTAATGAAATAAATAAAATCCCATGTTGGATAATTCATCTAAGTGTGTGACGTAATGGCTTGGTTCTGGGGAACCTCTGTAACTGCATGCTTGTAAATGCCCCGTATCCAGAAGATCCAACTTGTGGTGAGTCACTATCATGGCCTAACTTACACAGTTAAGACAAGAACACTCCACACAACTCCATGAAAAAGTGACCGAAAAGCACAAGTCAGGGGATGGATACAAGAAAATGTCTAAGTTGCCATATATCCCTTAGAGTGTGTTTAATAAATCATTGAAAATTGAAAAGAGTAAGGTACAGTCGTGAATATGCCTAGAGCAGGCTGTCTACAAAAACAGAGTGACCATGTAAGAAGAAGACAAATGAGGGAGGCCATGGAGATACCTATGATAACTCTGAAGGAATCACAAGTTACATTTACTCGGGACTGGAGAAACTGAACACTACAACTGTTGCCTGGGTGCTTCATCAGTGGCAGCTTTATGGAAGAGTGGAAAAGAGAAAACCACGCTGCACATGATCAAAAATACACCCTCCCCACTGTGAGGCATGGTGGTGGCAGCATCATACTGTGGAGATGCTTCTTCTCTGCAGCAGGCCATGGAAGGGTTGCAAGGGTATAGGGAAAAATTAGAGCAAAACACAGGGACATCCTGATGTGGTCTGAACAAAAAAAAAATAAACCTGTGCCTTGGGTGAAAATTTGTTTTCCAGCAAGACAATGAACTAAAGTATAATGTCAAAAGCTACACAGGAATGGCTTAAATAACAATGTTACTGTCCTAGAGTGGCCAAGTCAGTGACTTTCTGTCCGATTGAGAATTTGGGCTGGACTTCTAAAAAGGCTGTTCAGTCCTGATCTCCATGCAACTTAACAGAGCATGAACAGTTTTGCAAAGAAGAACAGGGAAAAACGGAAGTGTCTAGATGTACAAAGCACATGGAGACCTTTCCACACAGAATCAAGGTTGGAATTGCTGCCAAAATTGCACCTACTAAAATACAGAATTGAAGTAGGTGAATACTTAGGAGCTAAATTACTTTGTGTTTTACAATTGTAAATAACTAGGACCACTTTGCAGATATTTGTTTTCACTTTGACATTAAACCATCTTTCTCTGTCGATCGATGTCAAAAAAAGCTAAATTTAATCCACTGGAATTCAGTTGTGAACACTAATAAAATGTGAAAACTTCCAAGGAGGTGAATGATTTTTTACAGGTATTGTCGGTGCAAAGGTAACTTGTCCCATTATTTGACATTTGTTAATTCTTAAAATCTGGATACAGTTAGATGTAATTTCAGTAGAAAACTAGTATACATGACTTATAAAGCACTCCCTTAGCAAAAGATTCTTCATTCAATAAAGGATGTTCATGTCACTGAAACAGAATATTAACTTCTTACAAACATAAATAAAGGGCAGTGTATTTCTAAATAAAGAATGAGGAGGAGGAAATGAAATGCAACTACAATGAGACAGAAGTTAAGTCTCCGATTTTGAAATGGTCTAGCATGAAAACCTGCAGTTGTGGGAGTCTCCCAGGATCAAACAAAAGATATAGAGGACTTTAATATATTTAATATATTCTTTATCAGCTGATTACTCCTGCTAAATTTATCTAATGGTCTTCTTTAAAATTGTGCTGCAACATATATAAAGTGATTAATATTCTCTAATGCATGATAACTGCGTGCCTGCGATAACATTTCTTTTAAATTGTTTTGGATTACGTGGGTACTACCAATCTTCTTTTTTTGTAGTATGATGTATTTCCTCTCTTCAGTACGACTGAGACCAACCTAGACCAAATTTATCATCTTTATCCAAGGTTGGTCTCTTCCAGCTACTTTCTAATGATATGCTGTTTATATAGTATACACCTATTTTGCAAACTATAAGCCATGTCAGGGTTAATAAACCATGGATGTCACTTCTGCAAGTGTGCCGATTCTCATTTATATATTGTATTTATTTATTTATTTATTCCTCCAAACAAAACAAAGATTTTTAGGATCTCAACATTTTGTTTTAGAAAGGGTAGAGGAGTTTTGATTAAATAAGGACTTTGCAGTAAATAATGAACATTTAGAGCATCGAATGAGGCAAGGGTTAGAAAAGAGATGCATCAGCATGTTGTCCTAAAAGGAACAGAAAGGTCCGAGTTAATTCCATAATGAAAACAACAAGGCCCTGGCTGCCAAATATTTCTCAGGTAACACGCAACCAATGAGGGCACATTCATTTTCAACAACTATTAAAACTAACGTACATTCTTAACTCATTTTTCAGTGTAACACTTGTATGCGCAGGATAATTCAATCCTTATTGTGGTCTGTATATTTAATAAGCTTTGAACTTGTAGAAATGGCTGTCTTATGAAATATTATTCTGTTATACACAACATACAGTATTTGATTTTTACTTATTATTTTGTTACCAGTAATGGTGGACTGCACGATAACGTACAGTGAATACACTTGACTTGAGCGTTCATAGTTTTCTTCCTCTTTCTCTTTACAGTTAGCATTCATTTGCTCAGAGGTTGATGTGCTTGCTGCTTCCTGAGAAGCTATTCTTTTCTCCACCCTAGCGGCCCGCTTCTCTTCCATCTCTATCTCTTCTTTCGTCGGCATCTTTTTGCGTTAAAACTGAATAAGTCAGTGTTTGTGTTGCAATTACAGTGGAACCTCGGTTCACGAACGTCTCGGTACACGTACAACTCGGTTTACGACCAAAAAGTTTGCCAAACTTTTGCCTTGGTTCACGGCCACACACTCGGTATACGAACAAGCCAGTTTCCCTTTAGGTTTGTACATGTTCACTCTCTCCCTGTGCATTTCCTGTGCACCGAGCAAGAGAGAGAGAGAAAGCGACACACACACATACAGGCGCCTGTCTTTAACAAACTTACCAATTTAAAAGACCAACCCGGCTAGAGACAGACACTGAGGTACAACGATGTCCAAAAGCACACACTTTTTATTATATTTCTCTGCACACACAGCACACAGTGGACAAACCAATACAATAAACACAGCTCAGTCCTTTCTTTGCCTTTTTCTTCTTCTCTTTCGCCCTCACTTCTCCTCTCACAAGCTCTGTCTTCTTCTTCCTCCTGACTCCAGCTCTCCTAATGGAGTGAAGCTGCCCGTTTTATAACACCCTGGATGTGCTCCAGGTGCTTTGCAATGATCTTCGGACAGCACTTCCGGTTGTTGCAGAAGTGCAGCAAGTCCAGGGCTCAATAATCTGCTGGGCACCCCCTGGTGGTGGCCATAGGTCCCAACAGGGCCAAGCCTCCAACCTCCAATCCTGTGGGCCTGACGCAGACCAGGGCGGCTGCCCTCTCATGGTCCAGGAAAGGTATTGTCCCTCTCCCGGTCCTTCCAGACATCCCAGCTGGGTAGGGTCCCCAGCCATCCACCACACCATGGATAGGCAGTGTCAACTCCTCCCGCTAACAAGGCGTGCGTTACTTGTTTACAGACATTTAGTTTAACATGACATGGTAAAACGTGTAGTTAATGTGAAAGAATTCTAAATGTTAGTTACTGCTGTTTCATCAGAATTAAAACAAAAACATTGTGGCTGGCTCTCCAGTAGTTTCTGGTAATGGCCCTCAGGCCCAAGTATCACTGTACTACAGCAACACCCACCCTACCAATATTCATTTGGGGGTTCCCCTACAGACCCTGCGCTAAATGGTTCTTTAATGCAACCAACGTGAAAATTACTTGTGTTTTTTGTTGTTATAATTATTTTATCATTGTTGTGGCTTTGAATTAGCACTGCAAACAGAACAACCTTTCTAACACAAATGTGGGTCATTCTTGGAGCTAACATTCCATGATGGGCAAAATGCTACATTTTATATATTTTTATATTATATTTAGATAGTTTTATATATTTTATATGGGTGATCACAAGCTACCATCTCAGAGTATTTGCTCCTATTTTATATAAAAACTTTTAACAGAAGGTTCACTTGTGAGATTAATGTACAAACCAGGACACCTCCATGTCAGTTTTGGCACCATTACTGTAGTACTGTAGATGAGATATTCATGTATTCATTGTTATGCCTCAAAGTAAAATTTTCATTTGCTTTTGGTCTCCACAGCAGCAACAAACAGATAATGATAAACAGCAATGAATCACCTATGTACACAATGTGTTTAAGTGATTAATTTTATATTATATAAATAAATGTAACTTTATATAGTATGGCCCAGAAATTTCAAACCAGCCACCAGCTTAATAATTAAATAAAAAGAAAAACACATTTTGTATATAATGCCATGTGATCTTCTTTGAAATACCCAAAAAGACCTGGCTTTCTAATGAAACAATTTGCCAGCTGGCAGTGACTTCTGGGACTGCAAGGTCCCTGCATATGCTGCAAAAATGACAACTGGGATTTGTGGGACAGAAAAGAAACCATTTACAGCACTGCTTGGGCAAAGCGCCATTGAATTGCTGACACTTATAAAGATGGTTCTAACTGTAAATAAGAGAATCAGTCCATTTCAGAGAAAGCAAGGACAAAGGCATATCACTGCTGATTTTCTTTTTCTATAAATATTGACTTTCAAGGTTATTCCCCATAGACTATTGGTTTATTTATTAAGACTCCAGATTCTGCAAGGCTTAGGATAAGCATCTTAATACATATTTTGCAAATTTCATTCAATTTCTTGCAAATTTCATCATTACTCTTCACATAAATAAATTACAGCACAGTGACTTACTTAAATATTTCATGAATAAAGGTGGAGTTAAAATGCAGTATAAAAGTAATGTAATCTTGTACTCACATTGAGAAGATGCCCTTGAAGAAAAGCTACATTTGCCATCTGGAGAAGAGAAAAGAGCAATGACACTAATAAGAAAACAAATAGCATTATCAACAATTTTAAGAAGCCAATATTTCAAAAAACTCAACCAGCTCTTAACAGAATACTGATTACTTATCATAAAACCACATTCAGTTTGTTTTCTTTTTCTGCTAGTGAATTGATGATATTTTAAAGCGTCTTCATTTGAAGACATGTACCAGAAATACTGGTCCTTTAATTTATCTTTAAATCCTGTATAACTGTTATTTTGTTTATCTCAAATCTTATAAGGAAGGCCGTATAACAATTCCTAACTGGACACTTTGCAATTTCACTGTATGTTAAAGCATTACTGTAAATAATACATATTAATAATCAACATATGTTGTTTACTTGCTATACAACTGCCATGTACTTTCAGTCAGCTTGAATCTGTTATATGTTTATACAAATGCAGTAAAATATGCATATAAAAATACACACCACTAAATTGTCAGAAAGCTTTATTTTTACAGGCAGTTTAAATGAAAAATAATCTTTTTAGTACTTAAGATAAAAACCTTTATATATCAGTTGGTCTGTAGGTTTATAATCTCCAAAGACTAAGCTGTACTACTTTTGTGATGCTGTCTGATGGTGCAGTGGTAGCGCTGCTGCCTCACAGTAAGACGACCAGGATTTGCATCCCTGGGGCCTCATGTATAACGCCGTGGGTAGAACTCGCACTATAACATGGCGTAAGCACAAAAGCCGAAATGTGCTTACGCACAGAAAAATCCAGATGCAGGAATCTGTGCGTACTCCAACTTCCACGTTCTTCCGCTACATAAATCCCGATCAGCGTGAAAACTAACGCTCGTGCACGCGCTTTATGTAATGCCCCAAATCCTCCCAGAATTACACCTATTTGAATATGCAAATCAATATAAATCGCCCTTAAGCGCAGCCTTCTGTGAAAAGGCAATGGGAAAAGCACGGGGAAAATATAAGAATTTCAGCGAATACCAAGTGGAGGCAAAGGAAAAACATACTATTTGTTCAAATAAACCGTGGTATAATCAACAAAAGGAAGTTGATCGAGTGACATAGCGTGTTGGAGAAACTTGAAAGCTCACATTCACAAAATCGCACAGTGCCGGAAATAAAAAGAAGTCACATATCAAAGTCGCCGTGAAAAGCCGAGTTGTAAGCCCACTGTCTGAGTGTCATATGAAAGCTTATTAGGGTACAGAGAAAAAAGGCACACGGTGGGGAAAAAGCACGAAATGTCAACTTCAATCTCGACATTTCCACTTTAATCACGTAGTTTATTTTGTCATTTAGTAGAACATTATAAACTTCATCTTAAAATCGTTTAATTAACCAGTTTCTCAAAATTACATCGTAATTAAAGTAGCACGTTAAATGCTTTGTTTTGTATTTGATCTTCTACTTGTATGTGATCTATGTGTGTGAATCACTACTTGCTTCTTAAACTGGCTCTCTTCCTCCAACTGGACACAGAGTCCATTACATTTGTGATATTACAGCTCTCTGAATAACTAAAATACTGAGATGTATACGAGATATCATTTTCATGATGATAGGAGTTAAAGCACGTTATTAAACATGTGTTTCACTTCGATTAAATAATTTATTGTCGAAATTTGTCGCTGCGTTTTTAGCTGTGTTGTTATTTTCTCTTTCTGTTTTATATTCAATATATATCGGCGTAGCCGTCACTGCAGTCCTTGCTTTTCTTTCCCCAAGTAACCGATCGCCATACAATCAGCTCTGTAATAGACGTTAAGCCATCTGTAAGCTTAGCCGATTCTTCAAAACGTTTAAAGAACATTGAAATATCTTCGTAGTACATGTTTAATTATTCTATCCTTCATGACACTCCCAGTGAAGAATATAGATTATTTAAATGAAGTTAAAGTTTTATGTGTATAATTTAACAAACATATTTTGCTGCATTTCACCTTAAAAATGATATCGTCATCATATGTAAATACACGCTTTATAAAGTGGCTCAGGTTGTGTGATATTATAACTGTAGTGCAAGTTTACAGTGGGGTGATTGTATTTATAAGTACAAACCGTTCTACAAGGAGCAATTGATTGAGTGCATTTAAAGTTCTTGGGATGAAACTGTTTCTGAACCGCGAGGTCCGTACAGGAAATGCTTTAAAACATTTTGCAGTGGCTGAGACAGCGTGTCCTTGAAACTGTATGCCGATAATTCTCTTTCCGATCAGCTGCTGCTGTGATTCACACTCAGATACAGTGATATAAATACTCCGAGTCGTGCAGTGAGAGTAATATGGAAAAAGATGATCCGCTGTGGCAACTCCTAACGGGAGGAGCTGAAAGAAGAAAAAGAAGTGAGAGTAACAACGCTAAAGCAGTTATGGTATTTGGAATACTATGGCAGTTCCCTGAACCATTATATTGTTACGAGTTAATTACAATCAGATGCATTACACTAATAAACAATATGCGGTTAGTTTCTGTGTATTTATAAAGCCGCGTCATGAAAATAATGAGTAACCACACAGGAACAGTACCATTGCTTTGACGCTGGGTGCCGCCAGTTTGCAAAACCGAGCGGAGAACTTGCGTACGACAAGGCATGAGGTACCGTGGAAAAGTGCGTGGCTTTACGCCAAGTGTAGGTTTTATAAATCTCGATTTGAACGCGGAAAAGTTCTTACGCAACATTTCTGTGCGTACGCACCGTTTATACATGAGGCCCCTGGTGTTCCCTGTGTGCAGTTTCCATGTTCTCCCCATTTTCATGTTTTTTCCTACAGGTGCTACAATTTTCTCCCACAATCTAAAGACAATCAGGTTAGGTGAATTGCTGTTGCAAAATTGTCTCTAGTGTGTGGTTGGTGTGCGTGCGTGTGTGTGTTCACCCTGTGATGGACTGGCACCCTGCCCAGGGTTTGTTCCTACCTTGTGCCCTTATGCTAGCTGGGATAATCTAGAGCAAAATAAAGACAAAGTCAGAAGATCAAGCTTCAGCAGCACTAATAAAATAATAGTCTGTGAAACTTTACCAAGCACAAAGTTGAATCTAAAAATTCACCATGTCATATGTATAGATGATCGCTTGGGTGTTGTGAGATTCATGAGCCAGTCGTATCGCTTTGTGCAGAATTTTGTCTGCTGCTTCCAGCTCTCCTTGCATAATACTTAACTGCAATCACAAATGACACAATCATTTAAAATTACAAAAATAGAGAATATAAAATCTGCATAAAAATAATAAAATGCACACTTGTAGTGTAAAAACTTGCCAAAAAGAGATTAGTCAATGCACTTAGCATACTAGGTACTGTGGAGTCGGCCCCCAATTTAAAAATTGAAGGAATACACTATGCAATAGAAATATCATTCCTTCCACTGAGACATTGAATTGAACAAGCTGTATATATAGCATGCATTATTATTTGATGAATATAGTAAAAACCATCAGTCTGGCTCCATCAAGGTCTCAAAGTTGACACTGTATTGTTAATTAGGCCATTAAAAGATATTATGAGCTTAATATACACTACATACAATATATAGGGACATTAAAAAAAATCACTTTACAAGACTTACACAATTCCTACTAAATTTAAGATGTTCATGTTTATCCAGAGGTACTGTCCCCGATTCATTCAAACTGTCTATTGGAAGATCTTTAGCAAAAAAAAAAATCAAAAAGCTGATTAATTTTTCTCCTTTAACAACATCTGCCCCAAGTTTAAGGCTACTTTTGTTGAAATCAAACTTGTCAATTGAAGAATAATTCCTGTAAACCAGTGTTTGTTCTTTGACTTTCACACACATTATCAGACTTTGTCACTTATACTGTATCTGTCTATTAACTAATCCGGAATTAGCCACTGAGCTGAGCTGAACTAAACAAGAGCAGTACATGCCTATAACTGGAGCCCGCAGCACATCTGATCCCTCACTCCATTTAAATATGTGTTACACTGTACATGTAGTTGCTATACCAATGAACATTACTTTGGCTTGAGAATTAATTTGATTCTATCAATGTCAATTTCAAAGCGATTCCTAATTATCAGTTAGACACTTTAATGATTCTCTTATCAGTTTTTTGATTATATGAAGTATTTTGCCTTTACCAAGACTTTAACCAAAATATCTGCTGAATTCATTGAAATTCTGCTACCAATCCACAAATTAAAATGATCAGAAAATATGAGCTCTACATACCATACTGTTTTTAACTTTATTTTCTCTTATATATTTGTTTTTACAAACTGGCTGATATCTACTGTAAGTAACATTCACACCTGGTGTCTCCACAGCTTTGTGTCTAATGAATTACTTCTTTTGGCTTGAATACTTTTGGTGTATTGCATTCTGTCTGAAAACTACATATGTGGTTATGCATAACAGAGCTCAGTGATAAATTATACTGCTTGGGAACAGTAGCTCTAACTTGTCCAAAGCAAATACTGTATATGATATTTATGTTATGAAATATGCATGCTCTTTATTTTAAACAAAAAGAAGTACCTTAGCCTTTTTAAGGAGCAGAATAATCTCGTCTTCTTTCTTTTTTTCTTCATCCTCAGCTGACTTCGTAAAAAATGAAAATGCTGGAAGAATTAAGAAAATGTCCTCCAAACTTTCCTTCTTTTGTTTTTCAAACACACTACACACAACAGCATAAAGAACTATAGACAGTATTGCTCGGAAAAAGTATACATTTTAGCAAGTGATTTTGAAGGTTATGATCCTCGTGATATGCATTTGCTAAATGCAAATAGCCTTCATTAAGATAAAACAAGTTTACATTTTGCTTTAGTGCATCTGAACCATTGGAGAAAGCAGTATCTGAATCTTTTATTACATTAAATTAATTATGTATGAAGCCTTAATATATACTGCATTCAATCATCTGACATTTGGCAGATATAACATAATGGTAAGTGTCTCAGCATTTGATCTACCGTGCCATTACCATATTAGCCCATACTTAAGTCATTTCAGGGTCACCAAGGATCAAGACCAATTGCAACATTAAGAGATTCAAGACAAGAGCCAAACATTGACAGGGCAGCAGTCCATAGGCCAATTTAGAGTAGACAAGTCATGTAAAATAAAAACCTTTGGGAGAAAACTCAAACTACTTCAGGATAAACCCACACATGGGATAATCTGCCCTGGACCAGATAAGAACCTAGCACCACTAGATACAACACAACATAACTGCATTTTACGAATAATATAATATATAATATAATATAATATAATATAATATAATATAATATAATATAATATAATATAATATAATATATAATCCATCCATCCATTATCCAACCCGCTATATCCTAACCTCAGGGTCACAGGGGTCTGCTGGAGCCAATCCCAGCCAACACAGGGCACAAGGCAGGAAACAAACCCCAGGCAGGGTGCCAGCCCACCGCAATATAATATAATATAATATAATATAATATAATATAATATAATATAATATAATATAATATAATCTATATATATAATTCACTAAGGCAAGACACCCATGGAAAGCACGCCAGAAGGGGCATGGATTCACTGAGCTGCCGACAAGTGAGACACCTATGGCGCACGCAGGAAGGAGCCACGCCCACCAACTCCTGGCATTTCTGAGCCACGTTGACTGTTCATAGAGGCATGTTTGTCGCGGAGGTGAATCGCCATATGCAGCGTGTAAAACGGTTTGCGAGGGGTGTCCCATGGGATCCTTAAAACAATCCTTTACAACTGAGGTTAAAACACAATGAAGTAAGCAGTCTTTAAAAACCGAGTTTTCGGTTACGACGCACGACCGCGTGCTCCATGGCAAACTGTTTTACACGCTACATACAGCAATTCACATCCGCGACAAACATGCGTCTTCTTAGATGCTCCTGCAGGAACACGGAAAGTCTACATGAGTCACAGTTGCATCTGGACTGTGCAAAGATGACAACGACTCAAGTAACGAGTTGGAGGTGGGCACATGAGCGATGGCGGTCCGCCAGTTTTCAGTCACGGACAATTGTGTTTTGGTTCGTTCCGTGCATTGGTTCGTTCTGTGCATTGTTACAATGTTGCTTTTCTTGCTGATTTATTACATTACAGATTTTTCAAATGTTAATTTTCTCCCTGTGCTTAAAAATCATTAAAAAACCGGCCTGATTATGCAGCGTATGGTCTGCCGCGGGTTGGCTAGTATAATATAATATAATATAATATAATATAATATAATATAATATAATATAATATAATACAATACACTAATGTCTGTGTGTCAAGTGCCTCAGAGCAATCTGATTGGTCAGTCTGGCTTTGGCGATGTGACGAAAGAGGAAGTGCGAGGAGGAGTATAGGTGCACACTGAGAAAATCGCCTTCAAAGACAGAATGTATAAAACCTGCGAGGAGGTGAGAAAAGTGCCTCGAAAACAGTGACAGTCTGAGAAGCAGGCTTTTTGAGAACACACTTGAGAGAATGAGCGCTGGTGAAGAGAGTTTCAGACACACCCAAACACAAAGGAAATGCACTGAAAGTAAATAGTGGGCAAGAGAGAATAATTTAAGAATATTTACCATCTTCGACAGGTGCTGTGCCTAGTATATCATGTGATTTGTATGGACTAGGCAATGAACAGGCAGAATCACTGAATTTACTGATAATTTAAAAATAATACTTGGGAAATGCATTTATGAATGCTTATGTCAATTTCTCTCTAAACATACCTAGTAAAGCATGTAGGGCAGCTGGGATTAGTCCATCTTGGCTCACCCTGAATTAGATTAAGCAGGGTCAAAAATAACTGAAAATAAATCAGCATTGTGTGGTGAAATTAAAAAAAAAAAAAACATAAAGTAGAAACTGCAAGCTACATGCAAAATATAAACTGGAGTATTTTGTTTCCAAATAATACACAGGGATCAGTCATAGTTCTTTTGTAAATTCTGCCATCTTTCAGTGTTTGAACACAGAAAGACACACAAAAATGCCATAATAAAAAAAAAACATAAGAGTTTCACATCTTATGCCAAAACAAACTTTGTCTAAGAGTTTATTGCTTACGGTACACAAGTCACATTACTAGAAAAAAAATCTGTTGTCAAAAAGGCAGTATATCACAGGGGTCTCCAACTCCAGTCCTGGGGCCTCATGCATAACGCCGTGCGTAGAACTCACAGTATAACATGGCGTAAGCACAAAAGCGGGAATGTGCGTACGCACAGAAAAATCCAGATGCAGGAATCTGTGCGTACACAAACTTCCACATTCTTCCTCTACATAAATCCCGATCAGCATGAAAAGTAACGCACGTGCACACACCTGCTGTCCCGCCCCAACCTGTCCCAGAATTACGCCTCTTTGAATATGCAAATCAATATAAATAGCCCTTAAACTCAGCATTCTGTGAAAAGACAATGGCAAAACCACAAGGAAAAATAGAACAATTTAAGCGAATACCAAGTTCATCATATGTAAATACGCGCTTTATAAAGTGGCTCAGGTTGTGTAATATTATAGCTGTCTCACAAGTTTACAGTGAGGTAATTATAAGTACAAACAGTTCTACAAGGAGCACTTGATGGACTGATGGAGTGTGTTTAGAGTTCTTGGGATGAAACTCTTTCTGAACTGCGAGGTCCGTACAGGAAAGATTTTGAAGCATTTGCCGTGTGAGAAGCAGTTCAAATAGGAAGCATGGCTGAGGCAGCGTGTGCTTGATGCTGTATACCGATAATTCTCTTTCCGATCAGCTGCTCCAAATGGTGCAGTGAGAGTAATATGGAAAAAGATGATCTGCTGTGGCAACCCCTAACGGGAGCAGCTGAAAGAAGAAGAAGAAGAAGAAGAAGGTGCAGTGAGAGTAACAACGCTAAAGCAGCAATGGTATTTAGAATAGTTTGACCATTCTGTGGACCATTATATTGTTACAGGTTAATTACAATCAGATGCATTAAACTAATAAACAATATGCGGTTAATTTCAGTGTACTGTACAGTATTTATAAAGCCGCGTCAGCAAAAGAAAGGATAACCACACAGGAACAGTAGCACTGCTTTGACGCTGGGTGCCGCCAGTCTGCAAAACCGAGCGCAGAACTTGCGTACGACAGGGTATGAGGTACCATGTAAATGTATGTGGCTTTACGCCAAGTTTAGGTTTTATACATCACGATTTGAACGTGGAAACATTCTTACACAACATTTCTGTGCGTACACACCGTTTTATACGTGAGGCCCCAGATCTGAAGAATTAAACAAAACCAGCCTGTTAGTCTGCTAGCCTGATAATGCAAATGCCTTAGGATGAGATTCTGTTAGGCTATGTGTTTAATTACCCAGGAACACAGGACAATAGATCTAAACAAAATCTGAACTAATAGACATGTTTGTTCATTCGAAATAGCTCATTCATGATTTTGTAAAATTATTGGCATGAAGATATTAGTGAAAGGTGAAGGATAAGAAGTCATTTAAATGTAAGCATTAATTGTATGGTGATGGAAGCAATCCAAAATAACTTCTTTATTAAAATGTTTAAACCCACAATAAAAAACTGGGAATTAAACAATATATAAAATAGGAGGTTTAACTGCAAATATTTATCTAATCTGAACTGCAATTTTACCTCTCACATTAAATGTTATAAAATGTAACACTGACAAAACAGACAGGAATCGAGTTTGAATTAACAAAAGATACAGAAATTTATAGCAGATACTTATTTAAACTCTGCAATGATTTGAACTTTATATTTTTACTTCATTCTTTTAGAGAGGATTTAAAAACGGATAGCTAGATCTATTTCTTGGTTGGGGTAATTAAAATAAGAAGGGGCATCAGCCTGGGAAAGAAAATACTGCTGTATAGTAATCCAAACATGAAAATGATGTTAAGAGTACTGATTGTTCATGTAATCACTTGTAAATCTGCATGAAGAAAGGTCACTTTAGGTGGATTGCATTCTAAGCAAAAATGAGGAAACAAAGAAGTGAAAGAATGAGAGCACTCAGACAGGACATCTGCCATTCTAATCAAAATTGGCAACACACAAGTCATCTGTGGGTTGAATTAACTTTAAGTAGCTACATATCCAGACTTGAAAAGACTCGCCTTCACCATCATCTGTATCCTTGCATAAGTATATCAATAAGTCTCTTTTCAAATACATTTCCTACTGTTGCTACTATTAGATTTACTGCCTTATTAATTTTGCTTTACAGTAATATTTACTTTACATTACTTGGAAGGTATATGTAGAGAGCACCAAGTGTGGTTGATTGCCATATTCCCCCAGGGGCTGAGAAGAAATGTCTTGAAAAAGTAGCAGTGCTGTGTGTGGGCATCTGCTTTGGTGATTGTCTGAATACAACTGTTTGGTCTGCTTATGCCAACCCAGTAAGCTTCTTTGCTTAAAGCACTTGTACAGGTGCAGGTACACGTGGGGTGCAACAATGCAGCTATATTAAAGTACAGGGAACTTTCCACATCTTCAGTGATTTGATTTATTTTATTTATTTACAAAAATAAAGTCCTTTCTGTGTGTGTGGTGGGAGGTACGCTAGTTCATAACTTGTTGGGAAATGTGATTTTTTCCCCCCTCCCCATAGTTGGCTTCAATGTCTTTGCTATTTCCGTTTCGGAGATATTTAGCCTCAAAGTCCTAATGTCGTACGTCAAGCTAACTTTACTCCCGTAAATGAAGTGTTTGCTACACGGCGACAGATTTTGTTTTTTTTGCTCTGCCATCTCAAAGTCCGGACAGCTTATGGTACTCAATTGTTATCTTCAAGATTCCTAACCAACAATGCCGTCCCGACAATATGCCTACGCTACGCTGCACTGCTATTAAAATGTCAAACGGCAGAAGCAAGATTATCCTTTAATGTAAATGTGCTATTCTTCCGATAAATTAATAAGAAAATTGATTAAAGTGTGCCGGGAATGTGTGTTAAAATCAGTGTTCGGCAATGATCCCAAGAAAATAACATACACTTGATATATTAAGCCACACTAAAATTTGAGTTCAATACTAATTTGCTCTACTATAATCAACCTACAAGTAAAAGCAAATAAAATCGGGATCACTAACTCCGGCATGTATGCAAGAACTACTTCCGGAGCACAGACGCTGAGCCAGACCCCTCTCATTCACCCGACTTACCAAAAACACCCAGGCCGCCCAGCATATGCACAGATTTCCAACACGATAATGGGACCACCGACGAGGCAAAATTGGTCTTCGTATAGCTGCCTACTGTCCGAGCAATGCCTGTCTCCTTGCGCATGTTAAACTGCCAAAAGCGACGACAGCCCCAATGTCCAAAGCGGCGCCAAAGAAAAACCGCACTGAGTGCCGCCATGTTGTCAGGGCACCATACGGTAACATTTCAGTGACGGACTACTTCCGGTTCGAGCCGAAGAGCCGTTTTCTCTTTTAATATAGTGGGAAATAATTATAAAAAAATGTACACTTCATGTCTGCAAATACACTCAAAATGTATTGAACAATGTCGTTGCTTTGAATTGAGAATATTCTTTTTTGAAACTCGGACAAACAAAAATGTATATTATGAATTTTATTATAATTTTCGGGTTACAAAATATTCATAAACAGGCAGAATCTTATCCCAATTTCATATTGTGACCCTAATAGATATACAATTTAAAGTCGCTGAAGAATTTCAATTGCATCTATAGGTAAAGCGCGTTTAGTACATCGTTAATTCTTACTGGTACACTTTAACCTGTGAATGTTGTATACTGTTCTATTACTATTTTTACATTACGGTGCACTACTGCCATCTTGTCGTGTTGTATATATTTTACGCTGCTTGATTGCTCCACGCATTGGTTTACTGAACTTGCTTCATCCAATTCAACAGATGGATACACCACATCGTATCATCCTAGCACTGGGCACAAAGCAGGAGCAAATCCCGGGTCGTTTCTGGGCATAGGCTGTCCAGGCAAGTGTCTTAAGTCACTGTCGCTACCCGATCTGCGTTCCTACCCGATTTGCGCGCGCAGGCGTATTGAAAGCCAAACATGCCGGAAAGTGTTTTGCGCATGCGTTAAACTGATTGGGCAGCACCGTAAAGTGTGGGATGACATTGCCCTTCCATACGCATGCGCACGCAGATTGGGCCGGCAACGGGAACCAGGTAGTGACACACACCGCATGCGCTTAATGAAAAAACATTAAAAGCAAAAAAATCCACTTTACGGCAAGGCCTGATCAGAACTGTGCATGCAGTACAACTTGACATTACGGTATATACATTTTAGTTCCACATTAGTTGACCATAATAAAAACATTCATCCTGCAAAATAAACGAAGCAGCCTTTGTGGCGTAACTTTGATGTCCAAGGCTCGATCACTGTAAGATGAATCTTGTGTGCACACCTGATGAGCCCCAATTACGGCGAAACACATGCTGTGTACTCTTTGTATTATTTTGCAGGTACTATATATATATATATATATATATAAATATAAAGTATGTAGTGTTTTTATTTTCCCACTCACGTAATAAATCATATAAAGTTTCTTTTCCGTTTTGATCTATTGTTGCAATTTCCCTCTTATGACCAAATTGTGTTTGTTTAAAAATATCTTTAGACGTCAATTATTATTAATAAAATTGCCATTTGTCTTAAGGCATCAGGTTTACAAAACCTAATATATTTCTATAAAACTGGTTGGATACATGATACTTTTTTAAAAAAAAAGAAAAGAATTAACACTGTGTTGCATTTCATTGTGCTGACTGTCCCTGTCCTTAGTGTTAACTGTGACTGTCCACTTGTTAAAATTCTTTAATTCGTTCTGAGTTGTGCAGTCAGGTCAGACGCTGAAGAAATGAAGAGCATAAAGCCACTGGTTCAAATCCTCATTTATTCCAATGGCTATTAATCTTACACAGAAGTTTAACTTTATACCCACAGACCTAAATTAAGGAAGTGAGCTGTTATCACTTGAATCAATCTATTTGATCTTTTATTTTTTACAGTAAGTGCTTGTTGCTCTAGTTCATATTTGTAATTCATTTGTTCTTAGTGATGTGTTTTTAATGTTATTGCATTTAACTAGAACACAACTACAATGAAAATGGCCAACAAGGAGAGGTATTAAAAATTACTAGGGAAGGAGAACACAAATATATTTACAGATTTTTACCTTAGTATTAAAAAAAAAAAGTTAGCCAAGGTTTTGAACACAATAAAAGTTAATCACTAAATTTGTCAAAAAAGGAAAAATGCTATTTTAGCTTTATGAACAAGATGCTACTCAGAGTCAAAGAGTTGTTATCCAGCAATATTCCATAAAAAATGTGTTTGATTTAAACTGATATTTTTCCTGATCTGTCCTTTAATATTTGTTCACTAATAATATTTTACACCACCTTTGCTTACAATTGTTGCTCAAATTGCTCTACAAAAATATACAGTTACAAAGAAAACTGAAGGCATTATAAAAGTAAATGAGAAGCAAATGGAGGGGTTCTTGTCCTTAGTAATAAATACACTGCCTGGTCAAATGGCCAGGGACAAAGACAAACTTGCAGCCTTCAAGGATTCTGGAGATAATAAACGTCTGGGGGTCCCAAGCTAAAGCCCACATAGACCCCCCTCTGCACATCCCAGCATACATAAATGTGGCCGTCTCAGTCCAATCACAATTCCATTTCAGGACATCTTGTGAACTTTTCTTCTATCACAGAAAGTTGGGGTTGATTTATGAGACGGTGGAGACGCAGGGGGCACCATTGCAATAAACTGGAAAAAAACAACAGAGAAACACAGCAGAGGTTAGTGCCCAGTGCAGATCAGACAAAATGTACACAGTACCATTTCTAAACTATTACAACCAATGCAAGTAATTAAGAAAAAGCGAAATTAGAAAAGTGGGCTTGTTGAAGTTTTTTGAAACGCTTGACATTTGTAGCCTGGCAGTCCTCTATTGGCAAAGCATTCCAGAGTACAGAAAGCTGCCAGTTTTTATGGTTGATCTTAGAATAAAAAGCAATGCAATGTTTCAGAAAAGAGATGTTGTGAGCATACACTCCAAAATAAAGGCAGGGTCTAAAATACTCAAAGCCTTCTAATTATTTATTAGACCCTTAAAATCAATTCTATGTGAGACAGACAGCCAGTGTAATGAGACCGAGACAGTTTTCAGAAGAAAAAAAAACCAAAAGGCCAATACCTCTTGATCACTTGGCAAAGGCACAGCAGATCAGAGCAGGGATTGAGATGGAGGATTCTAGAAGTGCTGGGCAGGAGGGGCTGCCGCTACTTCAACATGGCACACATCTCTCTGTCCTTCTTGTTGAACGGCTGCCCCATAACACGACCGGACTCTTCTACTTCACTGCAACTGTTAAAAACATAAACACAGTAGATACACGATGTTCACTCACGGAGTTCAAATATCAATAAAGTGTACTCTTACTTCTTGTTCTGCCTCCTTTCTTGGTTCACCAGTAGATCAATTATTACCAAAGTAAACCATCACCATAGATAAAGGTCTGCTTAGAGTAAAGTCCGACTAATAATATTTTTTTAAATTACTGTGGTTTTTTGTTGGATGTTGAAAGAACCTCAGCTTAACTGTCATTATATGTAACATCATTTTTTTTTCCTTTTACGCATACAGTAGACATTGTGTTACAATCTCTGTATATCTGAACTTCTAATGTGATGTGCTCAGGTGTCGGTACTTACATGAAAATATCTTCCGTTTTTCTCTCCTGCCATAGTTTTGTTTTAAGTTCAAATTAATTCTCAGCTCTTTTAAATTTCCAACAACAAAAGCACAGTAACTTAAGAAAATAAACGTTATTTTGCAAAACAGAACAATATCCCTGTTTAGTGACTGCTGGGACTGATGCACCTCCGTCTCTGTGTTTGTGAGGATTCACACTCTGAGGCTTACCTTTCTAAAATTAAAAAGCTGCGTTGGTTACTGGACAGAGTGAGCAGATATACATAACAGTATTCAAGGCAGCAAAATATTACAGATCAAATAATAAATATAAAGACGCTTTGCAGGAATTGTGCACAAATTACTTTTGAAACAAAGCCTCAGTAGTCTTACCTGTAGAAACAGCAAATCTAACATGAACTGCACATCATCTCAAACTGGGAATCTTAAAAGCAGAAGAAAAGAACAACCAGTTGTGTCTCAGAATTCGGGTACATTGGCATCTGTTCAGCCACATGGAAGGCTGGTTACCACCGGGCATCCTGTAGGGTCAAAGAAAAAAAAATACAATAAAGGTGCATTGTTTTTCTAACTGCAGCAATAAGAAAAGTTATTTCTAAGGAGCAAGCCTTCTCCATTATATTCAATAAAATGTGTGTGTACTCCTCCTAAACCAACAGCTTAAATGATAAACCAATGACAAATGACAACAGCAGGTGCCCAGCCTGTCACTGTGCCACATCAGACGCACACCACACTTCTCTGATGGCTTTGGATATAAATTTTAAAATTGCCTGTTTTCTGCCATAGAATTTTTCTACCAAACAAGGTTAAAGAAATCCATTTCAAAATTATGAATAAATAGTACCCAACTAACAAATTAATTCATAAGTAGGACATTAATATATCGGCAAAATGTAGTTTATGTACAAATGAAAAAAAAGATCCCCTCAGATTTTTTATTTCTACTCCTATTCCATAATGTTTTAGAAAGATTTATTTCTGTTACTGTCTTGAATGACAAACCAATATCTCACTGTTTAAGTATTGTTCTTATTCTGTATACAATTTTGAAGACTAAATGTTAGAAAATGGAGTAACTGTGGTTTCATTGCTTCATAAATTTCATATTCATAAGTATAAAGTACTGAACGTTAGATCCTCTGTTACATCTTTCTGTATGGACATTAATATGCTAGAAATAGGTTTTAAAAACGGAAAACACACTAAAATAATTAAAATGTGTAATATTCTGATCTGCTTCATTAACAATTTGTAACGCTATTATCTGCATCTCGCTTTCTTGTAATAACTTAGCTGTTGCTACTCTTGTATGTAATTTAGCCTTCATTATTATATATATTATTTAACTTTATTATGGAAAAACTATTGTAACGATGTAATCTGATATCAGCATAATAAAAAATACCAATGGGTTTGGAGGGCACACTTTATATCGGTCGAGTGTCAAACGTGCACTCCTAATTCTATTCCTAATTCGACACCTCAATTACATTGTTTTGCTTAATTATTAGCATGCCGTTCACTCTTTTAAGATGAAAAATGCGAACAAATGTTAAAAGAAACACACCACCAAATGCTAATAGGGTGTTACGACATAAATGAAATGCATCTATTAACCCAAATACGGAAAATGCTGCGACATTCACATTTAAACCACGAGATTATGAATGTCGTACAGCAACTAAAAAGGAAAATCCTTATGGCCTTTTTCATCAATACGATGTACAGGGTGGGCCATTTATATGGATGCACCTTAATAAAATGGGAATGGTTGGTGATATTCCTGTTTGTGGCACATTAGTATATGTGAGGGGGGAAACTTTTCAGGATGGGTGGTGACCATGGTGGCCATTTTGAAGTCGGCCATTTTGGATCCAACTTTTGTTTTTTCAATAGGAAGAGGGTCATGTGACACATCAAACTTATTGGGAATTTCATAAGAAAAACAATGGTGTGCTTGGTTTTAACGTAACTTTATTCTTTCATGAGTTATTTATAAGTTTCTCTTTGTTTACAGCCATTGACATGTCGCAGAGGTTAACACGTGAGGAGCGGATAGAAATTGTGTTGATGTCTGGTGAACGCAGTAACCGGGTCATTGCAGCAGATTTCAAGACACCCTACGAGACCACCCATCTCCCATGCTACAGTTAGCAAACTGCTTGCTAAGTTTCGTGAAACTGGTTCAGTGTTGGATTTGCCAAAATGTGGACGCATGAAAACTGTCACTAATGAAGAAACATCAGTGGCTGTCCTAGCTTCATTCAGCAAGAGCCCACAGCGTAGCACTCGCCGCATGTCACTGGAGAGTGGCATTAGTCGAACATCCCTTTGGCGGATATTAGCTACTCACAAATGGCATCCTTACAAACTCCAGCTACTGCAGCATCTCAACGAGGATGACCCAGATCGGCGCACTGAATTTGCAGAATGGGCAAAACAAAAATTGGAACAGGACCCTCAGTTTACGCAAAAGATTTTGTTCAGTGATGAGGCAAACTTTTATGTGAATGGTGAAGTTAACAAACAAAACCACCACTATTGGTCTGACACTAACCCACATTGGATAGATCCCTCCAAGACTGTTGGAATAAAAAAATTGATGGTATGGTGTGGTATATGGGGTACAAAGATAGTGGGGCCATTCTTCATCAATGGAAACCTCAAGGCCACTGGATATGCGAAATTGCTACATGATGATGTGTTTCCCTCTTTATGCACTGAAACTGGCATGTTCCCTGAGTTTTTCCAGCAAGATGGTGCACCACCACATTATGGGTGTCAGGTCCGAGCATTCCTAGATGAACAGTTTCCTGGAAAGTGGATTGGTCGTCGTGGGCCAGTTGAATGGCCCCAAGGTCTCCCGATCTGACTCCCTTAGACTTTTATCTTTGGGGTCATCTGAAGGCAATTGTCTATGCTGTGAAGATACGAGATGTGCAGCACCTGAAACTACGGATACTGGAAGCCTGTGCTAGCATTTCTCCTGCGGTGTTGCTATCAGTGTGTGAAGAGTGGGAGAAGAGGGTTGCATTGACAATCCAACACAATGGGCAGCACATTGAACACATTTTATAAGTGGTCAGAAACTTGTAAATAACTCATGAAAGAATAAAGTTACGTTAAAACCAAGCACACCATTGTTTTTCTTGTGAAATTCCCAATAAGTTTGATGTGTCACATGACCCTCTTCCTATTGAGAAACAAACGTTGGATCCAAAATGGCCAACTTCAAAATGGCCACCATGGTCATCACCCATCTTGAAAAGTTTCCCCACTCACATATACTAATGTGCCACAAACAGGAAGTTAATATCACCAACCATTCCCATTTTATTAAGGTGTATCCATATAAATGGCCCACCCTGTACTTACAAAAAGCTATACATATCCATTATAAAGCTAACAGACACACGTCGCATTTCATTTCGCTCCCTCTTCATTTGACTGGAGTTAAATTTTTCAGGCGACACATCTTCCAAGACGTTCTAAAATTGAAAAGTTGCGATTTTTTCCAGTAACAAGTCCACTTACAGACGGAGATAAACGACAACACAAAAATGACTCGCAACTACAAGTCAAACCTGACGAGTGACGTGTGTCGTAAAACATTAGACATGCGCAGAACAAATCGGGCAGCATCTCTGCTTAATTAAAATTCATTTCACGACGCTGTCCGAAAAATGTGGAAATTTAACTCCAGTCGAATGAAGAGGGAGCGAAATGAAATGCGACGTGTGTCTGTGAACTTTATAATGGACATGTACAGCTTTTTGTAAGTACATCATTTTTAGTTAAACCACTTCGTAATCTCGTCGTTTAATCGTAAAAATCATAGCATTTTCCGTGTTTGGGTTAATGGATTAATAGATGTATGTCATTTATTTCGTAACACCCTATTAGCATTTGGTGATGTGTTTCTTTTAACATTTGTGCACATTTTTTATCTTAAAGAGCGAACGGCATGATAATTAAGCAAAACAATGTAATCGAGGTGTCGAATTAGGAATAGAATTAGGAGTGCACGACTGACACTCGACCGCTGTAAAGTATGCCCTCCAAAGCCATTGGTATTTTTTTATTATGTTGATATCAGATTACATCAATGCAATAGTTGTTTCCATAATAAAGTTAACAAAATACAATGATGAAGGCTATATTACATACAAGAGTAGCAACAACGAAGTTATTACAAGAAAGCAGGATGCAGATAATAGCATTACAAATTGTTAATGGATTTCTTTAACCTTATTTAGTAGAAAAAAGTTCCAAGTTTGAAAACAGGCAATTTTAAAAATTTATATCCAAGGCCATCAGAGAAGTCTGGTGTGTGTCTGATGTGGCACAGTGACAGGCTGGGCACCTGCTGTTGTCATTTGTTATAAGCTTATAGAAGTACACATACATACATTTAACTGGATATAATGGAGAAGGCTTGCTCCTTAGAAATAACTTTTCTTATTGCTGCAGTTAGAAAGACAATGCCCTTTTATTGTATTTTTTTTCTTGACCCTACAGGATGCCCGGTGGTAACCAGCCTTCCATGTGGCTGAACAGATGCCAGTGTACCCGAATTCTGAGACACAACTGGTTGTTCTTTTCTTCTGCTTTTAAGATTTCCAGTTCGAGATGATGTGCAGTTCATTTTAAATTTGCTGTTTCTACAGGTAAGACTACTGAGGCTTTCAGTTTCAAAAATAATTTGTGCACAATTCCTGCAAAGCCTCCTCATATTTATTATTTGATCTGTAATATTTTGCTGCCTTGAATACTGTACTGTATATCTGCTCACTCTGTCCAGTAACTAACATGGCTTTTTAATTTTAGACAGGTAAGCCTCAGAGTGTGAATCCTCACAAACACAGAGACGGAGGAGCATCAGTCCCAGCAGTCACTAAACAAGGATATTGTTCTGTTTTGCAAAATAACGTTTATTTTCTTAAGTTACTGTGCTTTTGTTGTTGGAAATTTAAAAGAGTTGAGAATTTTAACTTAAAACAAAACTATGGCAGGTGAGAAAAACAAAGATGTTTTCATGTAAGTACCGACACCTGAGCACATCACATTAGAAGTTCAGATATACAGAGATTGTAACACAATGTCTACTGTATGCGTAAAAGGAAAAAAATGATGCTACGTGTAATGACAGTTAAGTTGGGGTTCTTTCAAAATACAACAATAAACCACAGTAATTTAAAAAAATATTATTAGTTAGACTTTACTCTAAGCAGACCTTTATCTATTGTGATGGTTTACTTTGGTAATAATTGATCTACAGGTGAACCAAGAAAGGAGGCAGAACAAGAAGTAAGAGTACACTTTATTAATGTTTGAACTCCATGAGTGAACATCGTGTATCTACTGTGTTTATATTTTTAACAGTTACAGTGAAGTAGAAGATTCTGGCCGTGTTATGGGGCAACAGTTAAAGAAGAAGGACGGAGAGATGTGTGCCATGTTGAAGTAGTGGCTGCCCCTCCTGCCTGGCACTTCTAGAATCCTCCATCTCAATCCCTGCTCTGATCTGCTGTGCCTTTGCCAAGTGATCAAGAGGTATTGGCCTTTTTGCTTTTTTTTTTTTTCTTTCTAAAAACTGTCTCGGTCTCATTACACTGGCTTCCTGTTACACATAGAATGGATTTCAAGGTTCTATTAAATATGTAGAAGGCTGTGAGTATTTTAGACCCTGCCTGTATTTTGGAGTGTCTGCTTCCAACATTTCTTTTCTCAAACGTCGCTTTGCTTTTTATTCCAAGATCAACCATAAAAACCGGCAGCTTTCTGTACTCATGAAACAAAATCTGGAATGCTTTGCCAATAGAGAAGTGCCAAGCTACAAATGTCAAGCATTTCGAAAAACTTCAACAAGCCCACTTTTCTAATGTGGCTTTTTCTTAATTACTTGCATTGGTTGTAATAGTTTAGAAATGGTACTGTGTACATTTTGTCTGATCTGCACTGGGCACTAACCTCTGCTGTTTTTCTCTATTGTTTTTCCAGTTTATTGCAATGGTGCCCCCTGCGTCTCCACCGTCTGTTAAATCAACTCCAACTGCCTGTGACAGAAGAAAAGTTCACAAGACGTCCTGAAATGGAATTGTGATTGGAGTGAGATGGCCACAATGATGTATGCTGGGATGTGCAGGGGGGGTCTGCGTGGGCTTTGGCTTGGGACCCCCAGACGGTTTATTATCTCCAGTATCCTTGAAGGCTGCAAGTTTGTCTTTGTCCCTGGCCATTTGACCAGGCAGGTTATTTATTACAAAGGACAAGGACCTTACTTTTATAATGCCTTCTTTGTAACTGTATATTTTTGTAGAGCAATTTGAGCTGCACTTGTAAGCAAAGGTGATGTAGAAATATTATTAGTGAACAAATGTTAAGGGACAGATCAGGAAAAATATCAGTTTAAATAGAACACATTTTTATGGAATATTGCTGGATAACAACTCTTTGACTCTGAGTAGCATCTTGTTCATAAAGCTAAAATAGCATTTTTCCTTTTTTGATAAATTTAATTATTCACTTTTATTGTGTTCAAAACCTTGGCAAACATTTTTTTTAAATACTAAGGTAAAAATCTGTAAATATATTTGTGTTCTCCTTCCCTAATAATTTTTAACACCTCCTCTTGTTGGCCATTTTCATTGTAGTTGTGTTCTAGTTAAATGCATTTACTATTTATACATCTTTATGATTACTGAATTTTCTGCTCATAATATACAGTGTATATACATATAAATATGGTAGGGTGTATAATTTGTTTTTAAGAAACATTGTTCACAGATCTTTCACTTTTATTTTTAAAAATACCATTTATTTCTTCAATAAAAAATGTATGAATAAGTGTATTGTATTTCCTTTTTTTAAAGTTATAAAAATGAACTGGCTCTGTGTCAATATGGGTGAATAAAACCATTGACATGAGACGAGGAGTCTGCACACAAACAGCGCTGTGTTATGTTGATTAAACTTGTAAGAAAGAATATCACTGCCCTCCGTCCACATGGTGTTCGCCATAAACTGAACTACTTCATGCTGTTTAAATTCTACTCAGTTAGTGGAGAATATTTTATTTTACAGCTGTTAAATTCAGTTCAGTTTTATTATATTAATAGGTAAGTTAGTTTCTCAGCGAGTTTTACAGAGATGCCTTGAAATAACATTAAAAACACATCACTAAGAACAAATGAATTACAAATATGAACTATAGCAGCAAGCAACTTACTTACTATAAAAAAATAGATCAAATAGATTGGTTCAAGTGATAGCAGCTCATTTCCTTAATTTAAGTCTGTGCATATAGTTACATTTCTCTGTAAGATTAATAGCCATTGGAATAAATGAGGATTTGAACCGGTGGCTTTATGCTCTTCATTTCTTCAGCGTCTGACCTGATTGCACAACTGGGAACGAATTAAAGAATTTTAACAAGTGGACAGTCACAGTTAACACTAAGGACAGGGACAGTCAGCAACACAGTGTTCGTTGCTTTTTTTTGAAAAAGGACCATATATTTCTATAAAACTGGTTGGATACATTAGGTTTTGTAAACTTGATGCCTTAAGACAAATGGCTATTTTATTAATAGTAATTGATGTCTAAAGATATTTTTAAACAAACACAATTTGCACATAAGAGGGAAATTGCAACAATAGATCAAAACGGAAAGGAAACTTTATATGATTTATTACGTGAGTGGGAAAATAAAAACACTACATACTTTATATAGGCTAATATATTATATATTGTGGAGGTTGACCCGGACACAGACAGGCAGACACGTTCATGTCACCCACTAACATGTTTATTTACAAATATATACAATAATAATTGGTCACTCAGACCCCAAATTAGTGCACAAACCCCAAAGTCACAGTCCTGGCCACAATGCCTTTCTTCGGGCCGCCTCCACTCTCCTCTCTAGCCTCGAATGAAGGGAGACGGCCCCTTTTATACAGACCCCGGATGAGCCCCAGGTGTTCCCGGCATTCCTCTTCTGCCCACGCCCCAGCGTGGCGGAAGTGCCGGCTGTCCTCCCGGCAGCTCTCTGGGCGCTGTCCTAATTCTTCCCCCCAGTATTTTAACCCCTACAACCCATCCAGAATTCTGACTCCCACAGATTAACATACAAATTAGATACTGTATATGTTATGGTAATGTCTTACTAAAAACAAAAAAACAAACAAATATATATATATATATATATATATATATATATATATATATATATATATATATATATATATATATATATATATATATATATATATATAGTTACCTCCTCTGCAGCAACGATTGACTGAATTTGTTTCCTTGTGGCAACATCAACCCCGTGCCATTCTGCGTCCTCACAAGACCAAGTGAGTTTTCCACCTACACCTGCTCAACAGGATGATGATGATGGCACCTGGCTGTTTCAACATTGCAGGTGGGGGCTCAAGGCCAGATCACCTACGTCGGTTCAGGCAAGTGTTGAAATCCACAACTGCTTCGACCCTCTTTGCTCTTCCAATGTACAGGCAGATCTTGGTGATGTAGTTGTTATTGGGGGTTCTGTTGGATGTAACTTTTGTATTTCGCGCCCTAAAAAAATTTTTGTTTCTTATTTTCCCTCTGCACAAGGTCGAGATATTACAAGAAGAGCGCCATCAGTCTTCGATAAGCACCAGGACCGTGCTGTTGGAATCGTCGTCTTCCATGCAGGCATAAACGACATTTGTTTTTGACAGTTGAAAGTTCTAAAGGCAGCCATTACAACACTAATCCAGGTCACACGAGAGAGGACCCGAGCTGCTAGAATTATTTCAGCTCCTCTGCTGTTGACAACTCTCCTTGAACAAGTGGCCGAGAGGCTTCTGCAAAAGATGAAATATCGACTTTGTGAATAACTGGGATCTCTTCTGGGAGAGACCATGTTTCTTTAGACAAGATGGGCTGCATCTGAACAGATTTTGGTGCCTGGGTCCTCTCTGAAAACATCTCAAAGGTAATCTCTCTTCCCTTATTATGTAATTTTAGTTTTAATGTTTTCCATAACACCTTGCTGTCATGTGATAATTCTGTTCTGAATTCATCTTCAGATGTACATTGAATTAACACTAGAATAACTAACCATTGTCTAACTAAAAAACCCAGACAAAGGGGTATAAATGTGAATAATTTAATTAACATTTCATCTATAGATGTGCACTGTATTAGAACTATAACAACAGATTATCTCTCTATTATAAAAAAAAATCTTGGAAGGAGACGAGACGTGATTTTCTCAGAGAGACACTTTCATATCCCGTGAGATGAGTCTTTGTGCCAAGAGATTTAACAACACTTAGGGGCTGGAAATAAAAGACAAAGAGTAGATGACAAAGTAGAACATCATAAAGAATTCAGAAATGATGGCACGATACACTTGAAGAGCAGGTTAGAGATAATGGAAGTATGAAAATTTGAAAGTCTTAAAAAAAGGATAGTAAAGATCGCATTAGCGCTAACAAACGGAAATTATTACTCTGTGAAATAAAGGAACAGTGAAAAGAGACAATATACAGTTTGGATTTAAACTTTAAGTCAAAGACTTGTGGATTGTCTAATTTGTGTTGCCATCAAGGAAAAAAAGCAGTGTTTCTTCCCAATGAAGAGGCCTATTCATGAAAATTAAAATATTTGTTGTTTGATGAAAGTGAAATCCTGCAAGAGAAAATTTCAAGCCCCACGAGACAAGAGCTTATGCAAAGAGATTTGAAAAAGTTCTGCCCACATAACCACGCACACGGTTCAATCATTTCTCATTTGTGTGAATGCTATTGTCAGACACATTTCTTGTAGAAAGAAAGAAATGATATTCACTCATGGGTAGTTATACATTACGATGTAATTCCAAACATCAAAATGTAATATTGAAGAAAAGGCAAAAGCGAAGAGATCAAATATATGGACATAGGTGATATGACAGAGGTATGTAGATATTGAGACCCGGGTTTGCTTCCCAGGTCCTCCCTGCGTGGAGTTTGCATGTTCTCCCTGTGTCTGCGTGGGTTTCCTCCGGGTGGTCCGGTTTCCTCCCACTGTCCAAACACATGCAGGTTAGGTCCATTGGTGATTCTAAATTGTCCCTAGTGTGTGTGTGTGTGTGTGTGCCCTGCAGTGGGCTGGTGCCCTGCCCGGGGTTTGTTTCCTGCCTTGCACCCTGTGCTGGCTGGGATTGGCTCCAGCAGACCCCCGTGACCCTGTAGTTAGGATGTAGCGGGTTGGATAATGGGTGGATGTACTGTAGATATTGTTTGGCTTTAAAGTTTAAGTCGGAGACTTGTAGATTGTCTAATTCATGTTGCCATCAGGGAAAAGTAGGGTTTCTTCCTAATGAAGAGGCGTATCCACGAGAATTAAAAGATTTGCTGTTTGGTGAAAGCGAAATCCACATATGTGAGCGACAGAGGTGTGAAGTTGCTGGTATGAAATGAAGGGTTCTGCTTTAATTTTGTGACGCGATAGTTTATTTCAAATTTTAATGACTTTTTATGTAAAGAACTGCTTCATGGTTTCAGCCTTAAATGTGCTTCCCATAAAACTCCACCTGAAAATATTGAAATTTATTTGAAAGGAGTGTCATTTTAGTTTTGAAAATAAGAACATGGCATTTTAAACTGTAAAAGCACCTGCATATTATTTACTGTATAAAACTGTATGCATTTTCATAGTATGCAACAATATTAAGATGTCTGAATGAGTTGAGAGGGGCACATATCTAATAAAAGCCGACTATACTTTCTGAGAAGGTTGGCATCCTTCAACATCTGCAGTAAGATGCTGCAGATGTTCTACCAGACCGTTGTGGCGAGGGCCCTCTTCTACGCAGTGGTGAGCTGGGGTGGCAGCATAAAGATGAAAGATGCTTCACGCCTGGACAAACTTGTTAAGAAGCCAGGCTCTATTGTAGGATTAAAGTTGGACAGTTTAACATCTGTGGCAGAGCAACAGGCACTAAGCAAACTCCTGTCAATCATGAAGAATCCATTGCATCCACTGAACAGTGTCATCTCCAGGCAGAGGAGTAGCTTCAGTGACAGACTTTTGTCACTGTCCTGCTCCACTGACAGACTGAGGAGATCATTCCTCTCCCACACTATGCGACTCTTCAATTCCACCCGGGGGAGTAAATGCGAACATTAATTTTAATTCTTTTCATTTTTATTACTATTTAATTTAATATTGTTTCTTTGTATCAGTATACTGCTGCTGGATTATGTGAATTTCCCCTTGGGATTAATAAAGTATCTATCCATCTATCTAAAATGTAGCAGAGAAGAGACCCAGATGTGAGGTTTTTATTTTATTTTTTTTAATAAGATCATTAGCACAACATGTACAACAGAGACACGCGTACACACATGAGAGTTCACTCTGTAGGCACCTCTCCTGTGTACCAGACTGTGCAGTGACTGACACAAGAATAGTTACTGACAGTGCCATTTAAAAGAAGTGCCTGAATCAAAGTTCAGAGGTAAACTACACAGGGGTGTTACAGCGTAACCTAATGAAACCTGTGAATACCTAAAAGCAGCCTTTTGAATAAGAACAGACCAGAATGTCTGCCATGCTAACTTAAGAGTGAAACAATAGACCCAGTGTCAGAAAAGGGTTCAGGTGCTGAGGGAGCGAAGCAAGTACAAATGGCCTCCTACCATACTTTTTGATTTTTTAAAATCAGATATTGTATTTGTTTTCATTAGACATGTTTAATTATAGCCAGAGAACCTAATGTTTAACTTATCTTCCCAATACACTCGGTGTTATGTACCTTCAGTTTTTTTTCCTAGTACTGTTTAGTAAATTACACCTTCAGCAATTTTGGTATTGGAGAGCAGTGATTGCCTCCTGGCAATTCTTCCATTAAAGTAAACATTTTAGTGATGATGCATTCCTGTACCTTGATAATAATCACAGAACAGGCCCCTAAATCCCTTGATCCAACTTTACAATTCTAAGAGCATCACACAGTCTTGACTGTAAGTGGACTGGGGAATTTCACACAACCGTCACACAAGGACTGGCTTGGTAAAAGGCGGGGGTTTCCCTTCGCTGTGGAATGAAAGATTTCATGCTGTTTGGAAATCACTTTTTAGTCCCTCCAAGTCTGATAAACTGTAACATTTTTCCTACACCCTTTTGACTTGGTGATAATGCTCTACCACAAGTCTGAGTGCCAGAAATCAAACTCACCATATTTCTGACATTCTATACATGTAAAATCTCTTCACAATTATTACCTAATCATTTCAAATGTTTGCTGCACATTTATAGTTTTATTTATTGAGCCCAGCCATCCTTAGTCATACCAAAATTGTTTTAGGTTTTGCAAGAGAAAACTGCGTTAGAAATGGAAGTATGTAATGTCCTGACATTTGTATTTGCTATTATTAAGGAGTTTGTGTATCATTGTCTTCTGACCACATCAAAAGCCATATAAGACGAGGAGCTGTAATTTCCACCCGTATACTGTATGTGATCCAAGTTTACCTGCCTTACATGAGATGCCAACATCTCATTTCTAGCTTTGTAATTTAATAAAACAAAATATAACATTTTTATAAAATAATAAATTATTATTATTGCCTAACTTTTCCAGTACTAACTTCTTTACAGTTCACTTTCCCCAGGGTGTAGCAGGTTAGCTTGGGAGCATTGAAGAAAGGACTGATGTAAAGTAGCACCGAGCTCATCAACAATCAGACTACAAGAAAAACAGTCTTTAATAATAAACAGTGTGCTGATAGGAAAAAAACCATTGAATTTTGCTGTTCAAAGGCCATATTGTGACAATTGGAATACAGTATAGCTTTAACACCAAGTTCCAAGAATCCGTGTTCCCACTAGGATTTACACTTCTCCAAGTCATGTCCTAAGTATATTTTCCACCTTCTCCTTTTGGGTTTCTGGGGGTTTCAGGGCAGCCTGACTGGAATTAACCAAAAGTCCAAAGCTAGGCAGACAAAATGACAAAGAGGAACGACGGCCTTTGTTTTGAAGATCTTTTATTCTTGTGTGCCTTTACTTTAACTGAATGAAAAGAAACAATAGATTCTACAGTTTTGACCTGAATTAAATCAGACATATGCTTTTATTTACTTATTTTTATAAATTCTAACAGCTGTCTTTAAAGTCTAAAAGAGAAGGATGAATTTATATGGCAACACTATCAGGCTACAAGGTAAGCCTCTGAAACAAAACACTACATCAATGGGATGTTTCATTTGTCTTAACTTGGAGTAACCTTATCGGTAGTTAAGTAAAAGATACAACTATCACTATAAGAGTACTACGCACTTATTCATCATCAACACCTCTTATTTCCATACATTATAAAAGTTCAAAATGGTGAAAGCAGCATCAATTTATTGCAGCACTGTTACAAATGTAAGTACAGTATTTAAATTTCCACCAAGGACATAACATACTCATGTTGATTTTAACTATACAGTATTTCAAATTAATAAAGTACAAGAGAATATCAGTGTCCCAATAAATATGTTGCCTTGCTGTATGCATATCCTCACTGGAGCACCTCCTGGTTTGCATCACCACTTTTACAACACAGTAGCAAGGGGAGCGCCCATAGCAGTGGGATACTCAAGCTGACTGTTAAAAGTAAGTAAGAAAGGCAACTTTTCTTTAAAATAATTTTATTGCACAGGTTCATTTTATTGAACATAATAGGGTACATTGAAAAGTTAGATGGAATCAGCCATCTTCTCAACTCCATGCCACTATTAAACCACTTGTCTATGACACATTAAACAATTCAAGGAAAGGTCAAGGTTGCTACAAAGACCATGCATTTATCACCGCACATATATAGGATATTTTCTTTTCTTTTAGTGTACTGTCAGATTTTTTTTTAAATTTAAACATATGATACTTTAATACAACTTTTAATTTACCCTTCAACTAAACTGAAGACTTTATCCATTCACCATTAACAAGTATTGAGAAATAACTTTTACTTCTTAAATTATAACCAATATATACACTACTGGTCAAACGCACAGCTTAGCAAGTGTCAGTTTCTATTGTGAAGCGGGGACTCTGTGCTGCAGGTTTGACGGGGCAAGTGGCAGTAAGAAAGCCATTCCTTAAAGGGTAAAATAGAGTCTTGAAATACCGACTGTGAACTACTGAAGACTGGACAAAGTCTCCTCTTCACAGTAGAAACTGACACTTGCTTTTTTCAGCCACTGTTAAGCTGTGCTTGAAGCTGTTGTGCTGCGAGATGCCTATCATGCAAGTTGGTGACCCTCAGAAATTTGTCTGATTGAGCTGTGACTGGGTCTGCCAGAACTCTTCCTATCAGTTTCCAATTGCCTTTGGATTGTGTAGGACACCATACTCACTGACTCTTTGATTTTTTTTTTTACAGCTTACACTTCTAAGGGTAATAATGCTCTGTCTCATTTCATTTGTTAATTGCTGTTTTCTTGCCATTATCAGTCACTCAGTCATTATCCAACCTGTTATATCCCAACACTGGGTCATGGGGGTCTGCTGGAGCCAATCCCAGCCAACACAGGGCGCAAGGCAGGAACAAATCCTCGGGCTGGGTACCAGCTCACCGCAGGGCACACACTAGTGACAATTTAGGATCACCAATGCACCTAACCTGCATGTCTTTGGACAGTGGGAGGAAACCGGAGCACCCGGAGGAAACCCACACAGACACGGGGAGAACATGCAAACTCCACGCAGGGAGGACCCAGGAAGCGAACCCAGGTCTCCTTACTGCGAGGCAACAGAGCTACCACTGCGCCACCCGCCATTATCACTATTACTAATATTATCATATTGTCCAAGTAGTATTCCAGAGGGTGTACCAACACAGTCTGTTCCAACTTTGCTTTAAGACAAACACACGGTTTTTAAGTAATCCACAGAAGTTGGAACACCTGTGCAAATTGTTTACTTTAATTGCTGTTGAACATCTGTAGGATGTAACATATTAGTTGCTCCCTGAAGAAGGACCATTTGTAGTATTATGATATTTCCTTTTTTTCAGTTTTTGCTAACTTAAACTTTTAAACCTCTGGTTGTTTGTTACCTTTTCACCATTTTAGGTCATGCATTGCATTTCAGCTGAATAAATCTGAAGAAAAACTGAGGTGATCTAAAACCTTTGACCGGTAGTGTATTCAAAAATGTTATAAAACATGACCTTTCTAAATGCCCAGTCAAGTTCTGATTTTACAAAGCTGAGATATTACACAGAACACCATCGGTATTGTATACAGAATGTGTGAAGAGCAAAAACATTCATAACTTCCCACTCAAGTCAAACTTTTCCATTTAAAAACATTCAATTTGACTATTTTGTACCCCAAAGACAAATATTATTGCTGTCTGAAGCCTTAAATATAGTGTTTAAAAATTACATGAACAAGCAATAGTGGATCCTGGTGATGTGTGCAATTATGCAATGACAATGAAAAATATCATGTCAACTACTAACTAGGTTACTTAATTAAATGGTTATTGTAACTGGAATGAAATGTAACATACAAGGCATAAATCTGAAAATGCAATTATGGAAAAACAAGAAACACTAAAAGCCTAAAATAGCTGTGTGAATTAATAATGTAAAAGTTGCCAAAGATCAGGCAAAGCTATTATTTTTTACATGAACAATATCAACTGTATATAAATGAATATTGGGTGGGGAAAGGCGGTTGCGATTTCAGTTTGTTTTAATTTTTTTTCTTTGGGAACATAATGTCTGGGGTAGTGTATTGATAGTATGATTGTGTCTTTGAAGAACTGTCTTATTGTTTATATCTTTTTTTTAATATAAATACTGTATACATTTCTTAAAATAAAATGCAAATTTGTAGCCCTCATTCCTATCCTGCTAGTCTCCACTGCCTCATGATTGGTAATTGTAAGGTGCATCAAGGACACTACCATTGCATTTTGGCTTCATTTCTTAACACACTACCTTATTGAAGTTTAACATATTCTTAATAATAAAAATAAAATCACGAAATGCTGTTGTGGATGGCAAAATCAAACAGGAGAAAAGTTACATGTATTGTTTTAAACTTCAAATTGAAGAGCTAGTATTACTGCTTGCAAAACTGATTTTAAACTTTTGAAATTATGCAAAAATGAACTGTGGTACATCTGATCAAATTAAAAAATAATTCTAAATATTTATAGCATAAATTATTTTCAATTGATGTCTCTTGATAACAATATTTTCTTTTCTATGAACTCAAAATTGAATAATGCAACCAAAATCTTTATTAACTGAAACAAACTCTATGCAGATATTACTATCAAGTTGACATTTAAATCTGAGAGAATGCTTTAGTTTGGCTATATCAGGTATTATATATTTCTGTTAAGCAGATGTGTATGTGGGCAAATTAAAAGCAAGTCTTTAATGATTTGATTTATTCATGCCACCCATGATCAGAAAATCAATAAACAAAAAGTCAATCTAGCAGAACATCTACTGAACAGTAATAAGCTATTTACTAGCCTTCTCCATACATCCTACAAAAGAAAATTATTCTTAATAGCCACATAAATTGTAAATAGCATGGGTCACTCATGGTAGTACAGCAGGGCCTACAGCCCATTACAGTAAAATCAAAACTGGCAACGGTGGAGGGGTTTGGTCTTTTTCAAAACTGTATGCAAACAACCATCACAATGTGAAGGTAACAAATTCCACATAGCAAGGAATTAGAACTACTGTTGTCAAACGATAGAATGCAAAATGTTACTGTATATATATTACACTTAACATGAGCTTCAAATACCTTTTTTTTTTAAATGCTTCCAAGTGTTTCTCTACTGCATTACACTCCTCACTTACAATTTTGGGATCTGTTTTATGAAAAGGAATGTGCATTGTGAGAGTGTGCTTAGCATATCTCTATAGGTATTGCTAGGCAATAAGGGAAAATCAAACAGCTGAAAACTGTAAAAAGTTAAATTCATCCGTTATAACTTACATATCCAACTTCGTTCTCAGATACAGCACCACTAAAATCCATAAAATGTATTAACATTATTTAAAGGTTTATTTTTCTTCTTTCACAAAAGTTTTTTACTTAATTGACTCTTCACAAAAGACTATCGATTGATTGTTAATAGTTTAATCTCCTTCAAATAACTAACAAAAATATTTAAGAACTATACATTTATTAGGATGAAGTAGCCCTTTGTTACAGTGCCCTCCACACTGTTTTGGACAAAGACATATTTTTCCTTAATTTACCATTCTGTTCCATAGATTAAACTTACAAATCAAACAATTCAGACATGATTAAAGTGTACATTGCAGACATTAATTTAAGAGTATTTTGCATATATTTTGGACACGCCATGTTTATACAGGGTCCCCCACTTTCAGGGCACCATAATGTTTGGGACAACTGGTGCCACAGATATTTGTGATTACTCAAGTGTGTCTTATTGCTTCATGAGTGTAGTTATAAGATACCTAGGCTTGGTTCTACCCTTTAGAGTCTGTAATTGCCATTGTTCAACAACAAAAGCTGTGCCAATGAAAGTCAAAGAAGCCATTATGAGGCTGCAAAACAAGAACAAAACCTTAGGATTAACTAAATCAACTGTCTGGAATATCATTAAGAAGAAAGAATGCACTGGTGAGCTCATTAATCGCAAAGAGACTGGTAGGCTAAGGAAGACATCCATAACAGAAGAATCTAAAAGCCCCAAACACCTGTTTGACAGATCAAAAACAGTCTTCAGGAGGTAGATGTGGAAGGGTCAGTGACTAGACTTCAGCAACAGAAATACAAAGGCCACACTGGAAGATTCAAACATCTTGTTAGCCACACAAACAGGACAGGCAGATTACAGTTTGCGAAAAGTACTTAAAAGAGCCTGCAGAATTCTGGAGAAAGTTCTTGTGGCCAGACGAGACAAAAGATGAACCTGTATCAGAGTAACAGCAAGAGTAAAGTGTAGAGCCAAAAAGGAACTACTCAAAATCCGAAGCATACCACCTAATCTGTTAAACATGGTGGTGAGAGTGTTATGTCTTGGGCATGTATGGCTGCCACAGGTACTGGCTCACTTATCTTTATTAATGATGTAACTGCTGATGACAGTTGCACATTCAATTCTGAGATGCATATAAACATATTATCTACTCACATTCCAGTAAAGGCCTCCAAACTCATTGGGCAGCGCTTCATCCTACAATAAGATAATGATCACAAACATACTGCTAATGAAACAGGGGATTTTCAGAGCTAAAAAAAAGGAAAATACTTGAATGTCCAAGCCAGTCACCAAATCTAAATCCAAATGAGCATGCCTTCCATGTGGAACTTAAGGAGCCAAGCCTTCAAAACAAGCAGGAGCTGAAGATGGCTGCATCAGAGACTTGGCAGAGCATCACCGGAGAAGATACTCATCACCTGGTGATGTCTATGAGTCACACACTTCAAACAGTCATTGCATGCAAGAGATAAGCAAAAATGAATTAAATATGACTGCTTTAATATACTGTACTTACCATTGTTATGTACTAAACATTATGGTGCCCTGAAATGGAGGTACCATCTAGAAAAAGTATTGTTATTTCTACATGGTGTGACTGAAATGTATGTAAATACCCTTAAAGTCTACAATTTTAAAGTGTGAAGCAGAAGGGTAAATCAAGAAGAAAAAAAAATCAAGAAGAAATGTTCCAAACATTGTGGAGGGAAATATACTGTACATTTCTACTTTGACTTTCAGGCGGCGCAGGCAAGGCAGAAGAGAAACTTCATTTAAGATACTGCTCTGCTGAGTAGGCTAGGATATTCTGATTTATGATCATTAAAACAACTCACAATATTATAACATGCAATAATTATTAGCCTGATTTTTCAGTTGTGATGCAAATTTAGACAAAAGAGAAGACTGTAAGTAATACATGCAATGCATTTTTGGTTGAAACTGTAGCAGCTTTTTCGGGTTTCAAAAAGCACACTACTTTCAGACAACTAACAATTAAAGACCTTTAACATTAAGGGGCCATATCAATAAAGTGCATGACTTACATACAACAATACAATTTATATAAATATATATGTGAATATTAAGGTGGAGATACAAATTGTTTTTAGTTTAGTAGTTGGTTTATGAAGTACATACAGTGGTGTGAAAAACTATTTGCCCCCTTCCTGATTTCTTATTCTTTTGCATGTTTGTCACACAAAATGTTTCTGATCATCAAACACATTTAACCATTAGTCAAATATAACACAAGTAAACACAAAATGCAGTTTTTAAATGATGGTTTTATTATTTAGGGAGAAAAAAAATCCAAACCTACATGGCCCTGTGTGAAAAAGTAATTGCCCCCTGAACCTAATAACTGGTCGGGCCACCCTTAGCAGCAATAACTGCAATCAAGCGTTTGCGATAACTTGCAATGAGTCTTTTACAGCGCTCTGGAGGAATTTTGGCCCACTCATCTTTGCAGAATTGTTGTAATTCAGCTTTATTTGAGGGTTTTCTAGCATGAACCGCCTTTTTAAGGTCATGCCACAACATCTCAATTGGATTCAGGTCAGGACTTTGACTAGGCCACTCCAAAGTCTTCATTTTGTTTTTCTTCAGCCATTCAGAGGTGGATTTGCTGGTGTGTTTTGGGTCATTGTCCTGTTGCAGCACCCAAAATCGCTTCAGCTTGAGTTGACGAACAGATGGCCGGACATTCTCCTTCAGGATTTTTGGTAGACAGTAGAATTCATGGTTCCATCTATCACAGCAAGCCTTCCAGGTCCTGAAGCAGCAAAACAACCCCAGACCATCACACTACCACCACCATATTTTACTGTTGGTATGATGTTCTTTTTCTGAAATGCTGTGTTCCTTTTACGCCAGATGTAACGGGACATTTGCCTTCCAAAAAGTTCAACTTCTGTCTCATCAGTCCACAAGGTATTTTCCCAAAAGTCTTGGCAATCATTGAGATGTTTCTTAGCAAAATTGAGACGAGTCCTAAAGTTCTTTTGCTTAACAGTGGTTTGCGTCTTGGAAATCTGCCATGCAGGGCGTTTTTGCCCAGTCTCTTTCTTATGGTGGAGTCATGAACACTGACCTTAATTGAGGCAAGTGAGGCCTGCAGTTCTCTAGACGTTGTCCTGGGGTCTTTTGTGACCTCTCGGATGAGTTGTCTCTGCCCTCTTGGGGTAATTTTGGTCGGCCGGCCACTCCTGGGAAGGTTCACCACTGTTCCATGTTTTTGCCATTTGTGGATAATGGCTCTCACTGTGGTTTGCTGGAGTCCCAAAGCTTTAGAAATGGCTTTATAACCTTTACCAGACTGATAGATCTCAATTACTTCTGTTCTCATTTGTTCCTGAATTTCTTTGGATCTTGGCATTATGTCTAGCTTTTGAGATGTTTTTGGTCTACTTCTCTGTGTCAGGCAGCTCCTATTTAAGTGATTTCTTGATTGAAACAGGTGTGGCAGTAATCAGGCCTGGGGGTGGCTACAGAAATTTAACTCAGGTGTGATACACCACAGTTAGGTTATTTTTTTAACAAGGGGGCAATTACTTTTCACACAGGGCCATGTAGGTTTGGGTTTTTTCTCCCTAAATAATAAAAACCATCATTTAAAAACTGCATTTTGTGTTTACTTGTGTTATATTTGACTAATGGTTAAATGTGTTTGATGATCAGAAACATTATGTGTGACAAACATGCAAAAGAATAAGAAATCAGGAAGAAGGCAAATAGTTTTTCACACCACTGTGTGTATATATATATATATATATATATATATATATATATACTGCTGCTGGATTATGTGAATTTCCCTTGGGATTAATAAAGTATCTATCTATCTATCTATCTATATATATATATATATATATATATATATATATATATATATATATATATATATATATATATATCTATCTATCTATATCTATATCTATATATATATATATATATATATATACACACACATACACACACACATATACTGTATACATATATACACACACACAAATTCATGGAGAGCATGGGACTTTTACCTACACATAAGCATGAGAATTACTTGACAAAAATGTTCTGCTCCATCTCCGTACTCCAATTACATTTTATATAACACCACCTACTTAAGAAAAAAAATAAGCTACTGTAATTGTAATTCATGAGAAATGAATGAGGTAAATTGTCTAATCTAAAGCAACACTCTAAAAACAGGCAATACATAAATAAATAAATGTTGCTAAATGCACATGACTCTTCAGCCTTGACTGGCTTTGCATTATTATACACTGAATACTGAAATTTCATAGATTTACACAAAAACAGAGCAGGATGTCTTCACAGTGTAATGCATCTACTACATGGGCAATTACTGGTTCAGTTTTCATTAATGTATTTTAAGATATGCACTCCAAACCGTACAATTACTGTAACTCAAAACAAACATTAATAAAATGTTACTTTATTAATAAAAAAAATCAGTGAAATAATACTTTTCACTCTGACAGGATTACAATTAACCTATGAACTTGTGATTCACTATGTTGTCTTGTTTGCTATGTGCATGTTCAAACTGCTCACCTACCAATAATTTCAAACAGAAAATTAAATAGGTTATAAAAGAAGCAGCGCAGCAGCAGTGCTAGTGTTAATTTTACCTACATAAACAAACACAGTGACAAAGCCTTACTACTTCACTGACAATGGAATGCTGAGTTTTGACATCAGTCATGCAATTCTTGTGATAAGCTCATGGTGCTTTTTTAAATAATGATTCCTGAACATAAACAGTAAAACCATTTACTTGTGGCTTTGGAAGACGTATCAAATGAAATATGTGTTTTCCATGACAACAGCACATTTTAAAAAGAAGAAAGGTCACCTTGGTCAAAATGTTTCATAAAAAATCTTAAAAATACAACAAAAATCAAATAACTGGATTTCTTTATAACTGCCTTAAGCCTGATCAAGTTAAGAATATTATTATTTAAGTTTTCTATGTAACAGTCCAAGGTCCCTTTCCCTTGGATGATTTAGTTATGCAGATGTACTAAATACCATTTAATTAACAATAAAAATAAGTTTTCATTGTTTTATTTATTTAAAACTTCCTATTTACATTCATGTTCATTTTAAAATGTGCTATCTTCACTTTATTATTTTATTGTTTATTTTTACAAACTGCTAAAACTTAAAAATGTTTATTAAAAAATGCTTTTATTTTACTGGGAAGATTCACTGAAGGTGAAATCAGGCAAAATGGATCAATATGTACAGTATATGCTGACAACAGGAATGTTAACTGTAGCTTTGGACTGAGGTTACATTTTAAGTTTCTAATGAAAATTTGTATATACAGTATCTAAACTTTATTCCATACACTTCTTCTATTATTTCTCAGCATTTTGTGTATGTAGTTTAAAGAAAGCATTTGCTCTTGCAAAAGGGATACATTTTTGGCCTTCAGACTTGTGCTTATTTGTTAGTTAAGATAAAAAAAAAAAAATGTACTCACGGACACAACATCCAAATTGAAAATTTTAAAAAGTTTTGTAAATGAATAGATTTTAATCATTTACAATGCAAAGAATTTACTTTGAGTAAATTAAAAAAATTGAGCTCTACAGTAAATTTAAAAAATGACTAATAAATTAGGATTGTCCTTAGTTTAACAGTTATCTTCTTCATTTACTAACCATGCATACAAATTTTTTTTTTTAAATTAGGGTGAGTAAAAACACTATCTTAATTTACAAATAATGCAACTTTAATGTTAAGACTCTTAAAGATAGAGAATTTTAAATCTGACTTAAAAAGATTGTAACTTTTGAACTTCTCTTAAAATTCTGCTGTCATCTGAGGCTTATCTTGACATACAAGTGACTATTCACCATAATTTAATATCTAAATGGTAAAGTTTAACAGTAATCATTATTATTTGCCTGTGGGTCAACATTACCTGAAACCTTTCTACGTTTTATGCTGAATTTTTAAATTATAGTCATGTATTTCCAAACAAAACAGTGCTTGATGTACTCTTAATTGCAGCATTAGACAATACTTAGCCTAGTACAACTTAGGAAATAAACTGAGAAGACAATGAACTATAATTCAAATGGGAACAGAGAACCTACACCACTTAAAATTCCTGCATTAATTACACTCACTCACAGGAAAGTAATTTATCTTTTTCATGATCAAATATCGCTCACAGCAAAGCTGCTGATTCTTTTTCTTACAAGTTTACTAAATTAATAGACAAAACTCCACGAGACACCCTGAAGGCCTGCCTCCAGACTACTCTGTAACATTACTGCAAATGAAAAGTAGGTTATTTACTGTAAATATTAAAATTGGGAAAAAAATTAAAAGATGTATCTAATATCTTCCACATTCAAATAGAAAATGCACACTATCACTAACTTAGACATCTTTTAAATCAAATTACAACAGATGCACTGAGCATTACTCATTTTTTTTGCTTTTGATTCTCTAGAATCAGAAGCTGGATTGCATGTTGACTGATGCAAGGAAAAGAGTACCAAAAATAAATGTATTTCTTAAAGACTACTTGGGAAACTGAATATTAAGGTATTATCTAAAAATTTTTGCTCTGTAAGGTGTTGTTCTTGCATATATTCCTCTCCTCACAACTTTCACTTTCATGTGTAACAATGTCTAATTCCCACATTGTAAAAATAAAATTACCAAATGAGGGTGCTCACTTAAAATAAGCTGCACATGGTACATATACAGTAAACTAATTCTAGCTATTCAAACAAATAAAAAACAAAATAGTATTATCTATTTAATAAGCACACAAATTAAATAAAAACACTGTAGTGCTATTTACAATATTTGTAATACAAATAAATCAAGATAATTTAAATGTCAAGTACTGTAATATAAAAAGTTATTAAAACAAATCATTTTAATGTAATTACCTCTATAAATTGATGAAGGTGCATCATTCATTGAACAAAGTGCAAAATGTGTTTTTGTTCACATAAACTAGCCAAGTTTACCTATTATCTTGATCATTTATAATTTTGCAATTAATAGTCCTAGGTTTATTAAATATTTAATTTTGGAAGATTTAAAAATATTTGAAATCAACAACAACTATCAAAATAGATTTTTAAGTGAAAAAATATTTGCAAGTATTTTTTGACTTTCTTTTGTAATTAGCAAACTCAACTAGTGAGACTGCCAAAACCACTCATGAAAATGTATAAAGGTCTGAGGGGCTTAAAGGGTTCAGTATTGTATACCTATGGGACAGAAATCACAAAGAACATTTTACACTTGAATGAACTACTTGTATATCCTACGGTGTAAATTAACCTTACACTACATGGTGCACTGGTCCTATCAAGCACACTAATACAGAAAATTATGGTACAGTTACTTAATTACCTTCATATGAATTTCTATGCTATAGGCTTCTTTTATTACAGTTTTTCATCTAACGTTTCTCCATAATATGAACTGCCTCTTGAGTACAAACATATAAGCACTTTACAATTGATATAAATGTGTTTTGGACATTCATCCACCTCAACTAGCCATCTTTGAGTTAAAATACATAATGTACCATGAAAAACATTCAGACTGGCATCTGAGGCATTACTACCACTGTGTATTGGCCCAACCCAATCCACTATCTTTTTTAAATTATACCTCAAAACTGTGAGTGTAGATGCAAGATTCACAGTCATGAAAAAAAAAAATGAAGTAGGAATTTAAATGCCTGTACTCCCTAGGAAGTGCAGAAAATATTCAATATAAGAAACTTTTTGAATACATGAACTTTTCACTTTATACCTTCCATAATGCATTCTGACTAAAATCAAACCTTTAAATACAAAATACATAACATTAACATTACTATGAAGGCTAAATATACCAGCATAAGTGTTGAAGGAAACATCAAAATTCAGGATTATGTTGTGTTCATTAATTTGTTCTTTTGATAATGCAATTTATTATGAACACCGGTCAATAAAAACTCCTTTTGAATATTATCTGGAACAGCAAGAAGATATTAAATGTTTCTTAGTAAAATATACTCATTGTTCTTCCTGACCATAATGCTGCAATTCCCAAGAAAGAACATAGGGAATCATCAATAAAGGTTAGCTATATATTACATACAACACAATTCTTCTGTTCTTTACTTGTGCCTGTGCCTCATGCTACAAACATATGAGATATTAGATTCGTTTACATTCTTCAAAAACCAAAATTCAGGTCAGAAGGACGTATAATGAAAAAAGTAGCAAAATGTTTAAGGTAACCTTCCATTCATCTTGTAGGTATATGCATGTTTAAGATTTTACTGTGTCTTTTACAATGTAACATTTGACTGCCATGAACAGAAGGTACGTTGTTACAGTACACACACTTTGGATCTAACAACTGGTAAACCCTTTATCACCTAGTACAATAGGAAAAAAGACAGTCTGAGAAGAATGCAGTTTAGGTTAGAACAGGTTGTCCAGCTATTCATGGTGAGCAGTAAGAGTAACTGAATTAATAAAACAGGAAGGTATATCCTTGGCCTTGCTTCAAAAACCAAACCTGTTAAATTATTCAGTAAAAGAACCACAGGCTACTTCCGTGCAGGGTTCCAAAACAAGAAAAAGATTACTGATGTCTTCATTGTGAAGTGCAAAACTGCAATCTCACTCTCGACTTCCAAACAGCTGCAGCAGGAAGAAGAAAATATAGACAATGTCCATATAAAGGCACATGGCACCAAATACATGTTCTTCAGGACTCAGGGAGTATCGTCGATTTCCTGTCAGCAACTGGACATCAAAGGCCAGAAACTGCAATGACAAAATCATCTTTAGGCAAAGAAGAATAAGGTAAAAATGTTCCAAACAGATTTTGGAAAAGCTTTTGGAAGAGAATTTGAAACAGAAAATGTATACTATTTGAAAATTTATGAATAAAAATTAACAAAAGGGTCAAGTTAAAGATGACATATTAAAACAATATGTCTACACAATGCTTACAGATTAATATACTGTATAAAACATGTCAGATTCTACAGGTTGTTTCTGTTTTTGATAATTAAACCTTTTCATTTATCCACTTTTGACACTTAGAAAGTACAACAGTACTCTTATTATTTCCAAAAGAAGAAACATCTTTCTTCCTGATAATATCTAGAGCAAATACATGTCATTTTTGAAAGACAAAAAATAAATGCTGCAATGACAAGTGAAACTAGACAAATCACATTAAAAGCAGGATTAGAATTACACTGAAAAAATAAATAAAGGTGTTTCACTGATTGCTTTTACTCGCTTCATGAAATATAATCTGCTTCTCATTAATAGAAATTCAGTCCTACTTGTTAGTTACAAAAGAACAACCGTATTATTTAAGCAGTGGATATAACAGAATATGTCTGAAAACATGCAGAACAACTGTTATGATTTAACAAAGAATAAATTAATATATAGCATTAATTTTATGAAGTGCTCTGTGTAATGGAGCAAAGGAATTTTGCAAGTGTGGATTGCCAAGATCAATGCTTACACACTGAGTAATGTGCTGAACCCCTGTTACACTCCTTGTTCAATTAAGACTGTGTAGCCAGACACACCTCAGCTCAATCTCCATTATTAACTTTACAGACAATGCTGTTATATTAAGCCTGATCACCAACAATGAAAAATGACTTGCAAAAAAGAGGTTTACCTTCTGACACAGTAGTGTATGGAAAACAGTAGGTAAAAGGTAAGCCTCTTTTAATGTCAGCAATTCAAAGACCTCATCATAGACGTAAGGAAGTAAGACAAATCACAATGCTACCTACTGTACATTGGTGGGGATGCTGTGGAAAATTTTGAATTTTATGGGGTCACCATCAGTGCTAACCTGAAGTAGGTACAACACATTTTAGCTATCATCAAGAACAGTCAACACCATCATCACATTCTCAGACTTCTACGAAATGCCTATATGTCTCCAATTACAGATGATTATATTTAAATTATATATAGATAGTGAAAAGTCAAGCAAAATTACACCTTTTATTGGCTAATTAAAAAGACTACAATATGCAAGCTTTTGAGGCAACTCAGGCCCCTTCTTCAGGCAAGATGTAATCAGGTCATTCCATGTGACACATTGCCAAGAAACTGAAGATTTCATACAACGATGTCTATTGCTGTCTTCAGAGAACAGGGCAAACTAAATATTAGATTAAAAATCATTTCAAGTAGTAACAGTCATTAGCAACAGTAATGTTTTGGTTATATTTTTAAATCAATTTAATGATACCTTGATTTAAAAAAAGTGTCAATTTCTAGCAAACCAATAAAAAAAATTGCTATATACAGTCTGCCCTCGTTTATCGCGGTTAATCAGTTCCAGACTCTACCGCGATAAATGAATTTTCGCGAAGTAGGATTCTTTATTTATAAGGTTGTAGAGACAGGGACTTTAAAACACTGCAAACAAACATTTGTGTCTTTTTCAAAAGTTTAAACTGTGCTCCATTACAAGACAGAGATAACAGTTCCGTCTCACAATTACAAGAATGCAAACATATCTTCCTCTTCACAGGAGTGCACGTCAAGAGCAGTGAATGTCAGAGAGAGCGAGAAAGAGAGAGAAAAAGCAAACAATCAAAAATCAATACGTGCTGTTCGGGCTTTTAAGTATGCAAAGCACCGCGCGGGATGCATATTGTATATCATTGAGGAGTTTTATTTAATACGTAATACATGCTCGGATTGGGTAGCTTCTCAGCCATCCGCCAATAGCATCCCTTATATGAAATCAACTGGGCAAACCAACTGAGGAAGCATGTACCATAAATGAAAAGACCCATTATCCACAGAAATCCATGAACCAGCGAAAAATCCGTGATGTATATTTAGATATGCTTACATATAAAATCCGTGATGGAGTGAAGCCGCTAAAGTCGAAGCGCGACATAGCGAGGGATCACAGTACAGGCATGATTTGTAATGTAATGAAAAAATATTTGTTCCCTTCCTGTTATTGCTGATTTTGATACTGAAAGTTTTCAGGTGTTCAACATGCAAGCTTTCAAGGCAACATCTTTCCCAAAAAAGGGGCCCGAGTTCCCTCGAAAACTTGCATATTGTAGTCTTTTTAGTTAGCCAATAAAAGGTGTAATTTTGCTTGACTTTTTACTACATACATAATAGCTAACACGGTACAACACCCTAGTAATATAGGGATAAAGCAATTCAAAATGAGTGAGGAATACAGCAATATCTACAGTGCACTGCCAGCAGCACACTACACACATTCGTACTACCATTTTAGAAATTTTGTAATGCAGCTGCACTACCTTCAGAAAAAAAAAAAAACAGTTGGAGCAGTGAAGCGCTGAAATGGTGTGATGCCAGCAAAGACATCTTTCGTTAAATAATTTAATTTAAGTTGAACTGTTTAAACTATGATTGGTTTTGAATTTTTATTATTCAGTAACGTGAATATGATGAGCATTTTTGGAGGCTTTCATCCTCACAAAGAAAATTCAAAGTAAATTTCTTTTGTAAAAAATAAAAACAGTAATATTAATACATTCTTTAATTGTGTCTTTCAAACCATTCAAGGGTACATTAAAAGATATAATCATAGCTGTCAATGGTAGCAATACACTTTTTTGCATCAGAGATGCTTTTCTAATACATACTATACAATTGTAACAACATTTTATGACATTATTGTTGAAAAATGCACTGATTATTATTAATATTACTATCAAGCAGAATTAATCGGGCATACAGGCAAATAAAATATATAGTGTTTGCTTGGGAAATATTTAAAAATTCCTTCTCTTTATTTAAGAACTTTATTATCCTTGGCCTACACACTAATATAACAAGCATTGCCTTTTATTATGTCTTGTGCAAATTTGCAAATGGGTAACACAGTAGACATAATTGAAATTTGTTAGTGCTGCTGCATTTTTTTTGTTAGTGGTTGGTGCAGTTTACTTAATTGTATGTCCAAATAAACAGGTTTGAATAAAAATGGAAATGTCAGAAAGAGTGATTTTGTTAAACCACACCATACAATTCCTTACATTGGAAAACAAAAAACCTTTAATTTGCTCCATTTCTTTCAGCAATTTGATTTTACCACTTTTGTAAAACACATATTTATTGGAAAGTATATATATATATTAGACCTAAAATACATATAAAATAGGTTAACAAAGCTCTTGCTCACCTTTTACTTTTTAAACCAAAATTTAAAAAAGCCTATAGTTGAGATTAGTTTGTAGATCATGTTGATTTTTTAAAATCCATTTAGCCATGAGCTCACAACACTTATATCATTATTTCTGAGTGTTCTATATTAAATGAAAACAAAGTATCTGGATTAACCCAGAAATGTTTAAACCTGTGAATTGTTCCTTGCTTGGCATGCTCTTTGGTAATATTCACATATCAAAACACCATAAAGGAACATACAACATATATTTCTATTCTATCACACCATTTTCTCTTCTGTCATAAATGTAAAATTGTTTATAATATACTAAAATACATGAATTGCTTATACCAATGTAAAAACCAAGGCTCCAAGTCCTGCATAGGCTGTCTGTATCCATGGTATCTGTGAAATATAGACACACAAAAAAAAAAAAAATACACACAAATATCTATTAATGTTTTACACCATTTATTTTATTTTGTTAGAAGTCATAACACTTTAAAACCTGTTTAATCCAATTCAGAGATGCTGAAGACCCAAGTTTGTCTTGATTAGGATTTGGTGCAAGGTAAGAACCGACCTCGTAAAGAGTCCAAGTCCACTTCTGGGACCACTAACGCACATCCACAAATAGCTAATTTAGAACTGTCAATAAACATAACCTTCAGCATATGGGAAGAAAATTGAAGTAAGAATAATCTATATATACACAAAAAGAACATACAAACTTTACATAGATGGCAAGTGGAAGTGTGATTCGACACAGAACACTGGATTCATGTGGCAGCAGCCTACCACTGTACCACCATGTGACCTAACCATGTAAAAATCAACAGCATACAACTGCCATGATACTTCTCTCCAATCTGTGTCATTAAAGTAACTGTGCTGCTTGGTATAGTGTTGTATTCAGTCATTTAAACAAATTCACCTGTGCATTCTGCAGTCTGTTCTCCTCTTTCATTTTGTACCTACTTTTATGGTGATCAGGTCCCATTTATGAACTTCGTGTAGTGTTCACACAAAGTAGCAATTTAACGTTTCATGGTTCAAAAATCCCTGCATGGAGTTTGCATGTTCTCCCCGTGTCTGCGTTGGTTTCCTCCGGGTACCCTGTTTCCTCCCACAGTCCAAAGACATTCAGGTTAGGTGCATTGGTGATTCTAAATTGTCCCTACTGTGTCTGTGTGTGCGCACCCCCAGCGTGGGGTTTGTTTCCTGCCTTGTGCCCTGTTTTGGCTGGGATTGGCTCTAGCAGACCCCGTGACCCTGTGGTTAGGATTTAGCGGATTGGATAATGGATGGATGGATATAAAAATAGCTACAACAATACGGTATATGTTCTGCTGTGTTTTGTATTTTGGTATCATCTATTTTTTTGGAATCATGTGTTCAAGGTACAGAAAACTGCTATACAGTATATGATTACAACAGTGACCAGAACCAATGGGGTTAGTCAAATATGCATAGAGAAGCTTCATACAGATCTTGTCCCAACTAATCATTGTCAGAGATGGCTGGGGTGGTGACCCGGCCGGGACGCCCAGGAGGACCGGAGGAGGGCTTGCGCCTTCCCCAGACCACGTGGGGGTGACCACCCTGGTACCTTTGGGGGCCACGGGTACAGAGCTTTGAAGCTCCACCCTGTAGGTGCCCGTGGTCACTGCCAGGGGGCGCCCCTATGCCTTTGGAGCCCTGGACCTCAGCACTTCCGCCACACCCAGAAGTGCTGTGGGAAAGAAGAGCGGGGACACCCGAAGTGCTTCTGGGGATGCAGCCGGCACTTGATTGCCGGGAAACACCTGGAGCACATCCAGGTGATTATAAAAGGGGCCACCTCCCCTCATTCAAGGCGAGAGTCGGGAGTGGAGTGGACTAGAGCTGGAGAAGAGAGAAGTAGGCGGTCTGAAGTGAAGGCATTGTGAAGAGGCCAGGACTTTGGGGACTTTTGGGGTTGTGTGAGCACTTTTTTTATATAATGGACTATGTGTCAATAAATGTGTGTTGGGTGACATGAATATGTCTGCCTGTCTATGTCCGGGCCAGTCTCCACACCATGTTATATAATTCTTAGTGATCCTGCTCGGTCTCAATCCTATAAACTCCTATTTAACTGTGTGACACAGTTCACAACACAGAATGTAAACTATGTGCTGTAAAAAGTCTTCAGCACCTTCAACAATCAAGCTGTTCAGTAGTAAAGACAAGGTCAACACAAACTGAAAAGGATTTCATGTGTACCGAGTTTAAGAAAGCATTTTCCTTTTATTTTACTGTACACTTCCTTCTTTCTTTTATCCAAAAGTTTTGTGATTCAACTGCTGTAAGATGAAAAAAGGATTACAAATTTAACCTAGACTGTGGCATTCGCCATGAGCTTAATGGCAAAAAACAACACTGACGATTTTATTCTGTGGTCAGTATTTTTTCAAGAAAACAATGACTGGTGATTTTTTTCTTAGTTACCATTTTGCGTACAAAATGGAGATTGTGTTATGAAGCTTTGTTTTGCTAAGTTGTTTTGCCATTTTTTTTCTGGACTTTAGACATTTTTTTCCCCTAGTTTTATTAAGTTTAATGAGAGTTTTGAAATATTTTTTCTCCCATATTTTAATATTTCCTTTTTTTTTTTTTTAAAGACTATAATACCATTTCAAATTTCCAAGTATATCACCATTTTAGCAGGTTGCCTAGACACAATGACATTCCCTGAAGGTAGTGCCATGATAACATCATAATGGTTACAGTATATAAGTAGCATTGCTCTACTGATGTCATCCAAGAATGTGGACAAAGCTTTAAAAATGTCTTGTGACCTTTTATCTGAGACCTTTTTTTTTTTTTTTTACTTCATTTTGGCTTGCATATTGGGTTTTCACAATTCAGTTTAATGATCTCCTGTTTTTTGACCTTGCGTCTTTCGCACTTGCGCTTTCATCTTATGTTCTGCTTATCTTTGCCTTAGTGGTCACCACATGCCATCAACTGGCAGAAGATATTGCTGTTGATTTGTGACTCCATTCACACAAAAAGTAATTAAATATTTTTTTTCTTTATTGTAAAAGAAAAAATCAATTAAACGTTTTGCTTTGCTCAAAATACAAAGTGACAAAATAAAAATCAAAAGCTTCAACATAACACTAACAGACATGTGTTGCTTCTTCTATAACATATAAGTACTGTATCTAAAATGCCTGAACAAACTTTATCAATTTCAGAGATCCTGAAAGCATTTACTACCATTCTAAATTTAAATCATAGCAGGAAAATAGTTACTCTTAAGGGCACATGTATACAATTACTTTGGAAACAGTTCCACAGTAGCATTTTGAAAACATGAATGTGGAGAAAAACACATGCAAAAATGACTGATCTTGCAGTGAGATTCAAAGCAAAGAATCAGAAAAAGTTGTTTATCTGGTGAGCTAAATCAACACAGCCATTATGCAAAGAAAGGACATCCTAAAAACACCAATGTGTTGTGTTTTTTTTTCCTCTTGACCCAATCAGATAATTTCATTGTAAAGAAATAACAGCATATACACATATGGCCACACCTCTTTTGTTTTTATGATTATAGTGTATTGAACGGTTAGCTTAATGGCAAGCAGATCAATATCACTGGCATAGCTCCATGTTCTCCTTTAAGATTAGAAGTTTATACTGTCCAGTTTTACTCTTTATCTGATTAGTTAGCGCTCCTAAGCTGGACCAAATGTTCATAGAGCAGTTGTCTCCTCATTGTGCTGGACTGCATATATTATATTGTTCCGCTTACATTTTGGTGAAGGGACTTTTCAGTGTACAAAGTTCTGTCTTTGCATGTTGACAATATGAAATACATAGGAATATAATGTGTATTAAAAATTCTCCTGATTTTCTTGGACACCCCAGTCACATAACTGATGTTTTGTTACTTTTTCAAAGAAAGCCCTGTCTGGGTAGCAATAAGCTTTCAATTCTTCTCTGAGCTGCACTCTTTAGCCTTGGGCTCAGTGCTAGTGGGCACATTTGCAGCCTAGTGGTATTGCATTCTGTTAATCCCCAGTTTGTGTTTCACCAGGTGTTAGGAATCAGTTGTCTGTAACCTACTATTTCAAGATACATGTTGTGATTTTTCCCATTTATAATAAAATAAAATTAAAAATATCAGTTTACCTTTAAGAGGTGAAAACTATTATAAACTTGTTGAACAGATTTCATAAGACTGTAAAGTTATTTTAAAGGACTATTACAGAGAAAGACACAGATATTTATGCTTGATTTCTTTTTCCAATTTTGCACATCACTAATGTTAAAACAGATGATAACAAAAAATATTAAAATGCCGAAGAGAAGAAAAAAGTGCGGAAACAGGTTATTGTAAAATGATAACAAAAATCTAATAAATAGTGCAATCTATATAATTTAAGGTTAAGAGATGTAAAAACCACAGTTACAGCTAGCGATTGTGTCAGCTGCAACATTTACAGTTCTTATTAATTAATATATGTATGTCATATTTTGAATTATTGCCAGATCTTTTCTAAAGTACTGAATTGGATTAAGAAGGTTCAAGAACACTGTATAAAAATTTTTATTTTCAGGCATTTTTGGACCAAATTGAGTATTCAAGAATACTTACATATCCAAAGGGTGCTGTAAATGCCAACACTAAGCCAGTAAGAAATAGAACCATAGCCAAAGAGAATATCAGTCCATGACATGAAGTAAAGTCAACCTGTGGAGAAAAGAATCATTACTGAGAAGCCTCAGCTGAACACTTTTGAAAGCATGAATGTGGGAACAATCAATAGAAGGATTGTGTACTTATATCTAAATGAAAACATATTTATTATTAAAATGTGTTATGTTGACCTCACTCTAAATTATAACAAAACATTTTTTTTGTGTCATTTTTTCAAGTATCACTTCGTTAAAATGCCACATTTACCTCACAGGTCTAATATCATTACTCCCTAATCGTGCAGAAAACTTTGAAAAATAAGCTATGGCTGCACTTGTTCTACTAGAAGACTTCACTAATGACATGTTACACAAGAGTACATTCTCAGACACTGATTAGATTTTATTGTTAAGAAAAGTGAATGGCTTATGAGCCAATATTGACCAAAAAGAACCACCTTTAGGCTACCAATCCTCAGGACTCAAGAGAAGTTCCTGTCTGTAGACTTCATCATCAGCTTTTAATAAGATCCACTGCCACCATCTTGCAGAGAGGGTTATTAAGGATTTTAATCAGAACCTTAACATGGTATATGGCTGATTGACATTTTCAAAGACGGGATTCAGAGTGATTGTAAATGGTTATCCATCTGAAATGCTGTACTGTCCTATCTAGAGTGTGTTATTTAACCTCTTTTATACTTTCTATACACTAATAGTTATTGTAGTAAATCTTACAATTTGCTGATGTTAAGCCCAGTTAACGGAACAAAATCATTGTCTAATGGTAGATGATTTTGTTAACACTAGAATCCCTGAAGCATATGAAAAAACCCGTAATCCCAGCCCAATTTAAATTCCTTCGCACTTCTCCATCAGCGTCTTTTGTTTTGTAAATGTGTCAATCAGCACAAGCAGCCTGCTGTCCCATCACCCATCCCCTTGACGGAGCTCAACTCTGGCAAAAAGTTCTCCCAGCTCAACCAAGGTTCCTTATCTGCGTGTGAGGTGCCTGGAGGTGTATAGGGTAAATAATACAGTATATCGTTATTTGGAATACATGCATTTCATGTGTGTTCCGTGTCTACAAAGATGTTGTTAAGTGTAGGATTAAAGGAAATAAATGCGAGGCAATGAATTCTGAACACATACCTAAAGCAGAATTTTTTTCCATGTTATACTAATAATGATGTGAAGTGTATAATGTGTGAAGACTTTAGTCCAAATATCAAATAAATGTGCGCTTTTATTCAAGAATATAATCAAAGTAAAAAAAAAAAAAAATCATTCAATTTACATGTTGCTGACAATGAGCTACAAACCCAAGCTCAAATGTCAATTAACAGAAAGCTTATACGTATTCCTGGATGGTGCAGAGGTATGAGCTGCTACATTATAACCGAAAGGTTGCAGGGTAGAGTCCCAGTGCTCCATGTTTTGAGTAGTGAGCTGCTATTATTATTACTATAATATAATGAAAACATACATTTGAATTGAAGCTGTAACACCCGGTGTAAATTTTGGCTACTTGTAAAAGTTAGAGCCTTTTTTTTTTATATTCAGTTTTATTCTTTCAGTGACGTTCATGTGGTGCAACAAACTTGACTCTCCCTCACTCATTACTCAAAACACGGAGCGCTGGGACTCAAACCCGCACCATCCAGGAATACGTATGAACTTTCTGTCGATTGACATTTGACCTTGGGTTTGTAACTCTTTAACAGCAACATGTTTTGAATGATTTTTTTGTTTTTCTTTGGTTATATTATTAAATAAAAGAGCACATGTTTATTTGATATTTGGACTATCTTCATACATTATACACTTCACATCATTATTAGTATAACATGGAAAAAGTTTCTGCTTTAGGTATGTGTTCAGCATTTCTTACCTTGCATTTATTTCCTTTCATTAGACACTTAACATCTTTGTAGACACGGAACACACATGAAATGCATGTATTCCAAATAACGATATACTGTATTATTTACCCTATTCACCTCCAGGGGACCTCACATGCAGTTCAGAAGCCTTGAGCTGGGAAAGCTTTTTGCCCGAGTTGAGCTCCGTCAAGGGGGTATGGGACAGCAGGCTGCTTGTGGTAATCAACACACTTACAAAACAAAAGATGCTGATAGAGAGGTGCGAAGGAATTTAAGGAGGGTTGGGATTACAAGTTTTTTTTTGTTGGCTTCAAGGATTCTAGTGTTAACTAGTGTGTATTTTCTTCAATTTAATGTTATAAAAAAAGTAAAGACCTAATAATTGGTTTTACAAGAGATACCACATATCTACTAGAAGCAATAATTAAAGACTGCTGAAAAAGATAAAATTCTTGGGGCAGTCATAGCCTTACAAATTATTTTAAATTGAAATAATTATGTACTCTGCAGAAACTACCTAAGGAAGTTGAATCTTTTTACCTTACATTTTAAATTTATGACAGTTTTTTGTGTAAATCTTGCATTGACACAGGTTTTAACTGTTCTGCAGGATTGTTTTGAAACTCTTCATGTTGGCAAAAAACGAGATAGATTAAATCTATAATTTTTTGTGAATTCTTTATGTAATAAACTTAATAAGTTATAGTGTAATGAAAATTGCATTATTAGATCTGGACCACCCTATATATACACTACTGTATATGACCGGATATTTAGGAACATTTTTATTTATGCATATGGATTTTTATAAAGCATTAGTATGAACTTACAGGAAATTCAAAATTAATTTATGACCCTTCCACATGTTTTTATGAATAAAGTTCCTGTAGCATCTGATAACTGCAACAAAAATTATATTTTCAACAAAGTAACAGCCTTTGACTCCAGCTCTATAAAGATGACTCACTTAAAGCAGAATAATAACCGTTGCATGAAAAGAAAAGTAGTTTCCTCACCTTAGTTTGAAAGCAAAAAAGGGTAATGGCAAAACAAACCATTGCTGTAATTCCAATGCACAACATGACCACTTTTGTATTATGGTAACTAGAAAAAAAAGAGAAAACTGTTTAAAAAAAATAATTTCTTCTTGATAATTTAGCTACTCAAAACTGGAAACAACCTTCCAAAAACTCTTACCAAAATCATGACAAAAAAGTTTCACAAACTATTGTTTTGAACAGTATTGGAAACCTTATTCTTGCAATACATATTTTGGCAATTGAGAGTGCTTAATGACACATTTCTAATATCCACCTGTAAAACAATATCTGTAATTATGTACACTCAGTCCATGTAAACTTGGGGACAACATCCAAACTATATAAAGACACTGACCAGACGAGCAATCAAACCAGCGCTCATTGTGCTATGTGAAAGTAACTTACTCTGTGACTCTGCACTGCCCACATTAAAAATCGTTATTAATAATAATAACCTCATTAAAACTAAACATAAACGTGTAATGTTGGTTTGGTTGATAGCACTGATTGTGTGCTACACATCTGTTTAATCTGTAACTGCAATGATACTGCATGCAAGTAAGCAATATCTTTTCAAAATAAGGTTGATTTTTTTTTTAGTGACATAAATAAACGTCCATAGGCAGCTATTGTGATCTGATACACACATTAAGAAATAACAAAGCTAGTGAGCAAATACTTATAGTCATGTGTTTTTGTGAATGGGATGTGCAGGTCATAGATGCCAATTGCTTAAATTCTTTTTTTTTGTTTGGCAGATAAAAACACAATTTGTTTTAGTTTAAATACAGCTTAATTTAAAAATGGGCCGGCTATTTGAACTAGACAAATCCTTTATGGCTCCAATTTTAAAACTATTTAGCTGTATCTTAAAAAGAAACAGGAGACATTTCATTCCTTGAACTTTAGTAAAAGCTGCCACTCACTGAAAACTAGTGGGACATCTGTGCCTGACAGTTAATTATGTGTTTGATGCAACTTGGTGTCTTTTTTTATCAAGATACCATTAAAATGAATTTAAAATCTAACCAAGACATTACTAGTGTTTCTAATTGCTATTATTGCTTGAAATTACTGATTTTCAAATTTATAATTTACATATGACTGCAAAGCTTAGTTTTCCTAATGGTAAACTACCTTAGCTTATCCTTAATTAGTCATGCATAAATGCCAACTGGTAATAAGAGAAACTTCTTAAACTGCATGAGCATAGCGGAAACCTGTGATTCTATTCATTTAAGTTGTGAGGTAGAGGCATTCCTTTGTGACTGACTTTTTAAGGTCCCACATTTCACAGTGCATATCAGGACTTAAACAAAGCCATGATGTCAAAGAAAATCACTGC
>NC_053158.1:109560269-109585269 GCF_016835505.1 Polypterus senegalus
GTATCAGTAGAAGGATGGGTGGAGGATGCAGTACTCCAAGGTGAGAGTGGGTTAGGGTGGTCAAACCTGTTAAAGAAGTTGTTCATTTGGTTTGCTCTCTCCACGTCTCACTCAATGGTGGCACCCCACTTTGAGCTGCAGCCAGTGATGATCTTCATCCCATTCCACACTTCCTTCATACTGTTATTCGGCAACTTCTGCTCCAGCATGAAGATGTTTATCCAAAACCACATAACATCACAACTCTGACAGCTTTATGCTCTTAATTAATTTCCAATAAGTACCCAATCAAACATTTTTTAGGGAACAGTATAAGTATGTTATAGTTTTACAAAAGCACTTATTTATTTGCACGAGTTTCAGCATGTTGAGGAAGACACAAAACCTGCCAAGCATTCAAGAACTCTGAAAGAGGTGTTTTAACTTTATCTTTATTAATAACCATCTTCCACTCTAGCTTTGAGTTTTCTTTCTTTTCATCTCCTTTATTCCCCCCCTTTCTCCCTTCCCCACTATATTTAACTATCCTGTAGGTAATATGGGGTGGGCTTTTGATTGCTACGATGCTAAGTGGTTTTAATAAATTAATAGATGGAACTATAATTAGACACACAGGGAGGGGCATATCATGTCTCTAAACCATGTTCTAATGTTCTTTATCCTAAAGCAGAATCTACAGATTTAGATTAAATTTATATTACAATAGATTTAAAGACTGTGCATGAATTATGTTCACATGCTGTAGGAAAAGCAGGCTTTCTAAAAGGAAACTTAATGTGAATGAACTTCTAAGTGCCAGCCACCAATGGGACAATCTGGAGATAAATTTGATACCAAAATTTGCCTAGTTGTGATGTAATGCTGACCTCCTCTTTCTTTTCTATATATAATCAACAGGTAAATTTGAAATGATATTTGGAAGAGTGCTTCCTTTGACTTGTTTTTGCAAAGATGAAAAGACAGATTATAAACTGCTCAAAAAAATTAAAGGAACACTTTGAAAACACATCAGATCTCAATGGGAAAAAGAAATCCTCTGGATATCTATACTGATATAGACTGGGTAATGTGTTAGGAACGAAAGGATGCCACATCGTTTGATGGAAATGAAAATGATCAACCTACAGAGCCCTGAATTCAAAGACGCCCCAAAAATCAGAGTGAAAAAATTATGTGGCAGGCTAGTCCATTTTGCCAAAATTTAATTGCAGCAACTCAAAATTGTACACAGCACTTTGTATGGCCCCTGTGTTCTTGTATACATGCCTGACAACATCGGTGCATGCTTCTAATGAGATGACAGATGGTGTTGTGGGGGATCTCCTCCCAGATCTGGACCAGGGCATCACTGAGCTCCTGGACAGTCTGAGGTGCAACCTGGTGGCATTGGATGGATCAAAACATAATGTCCCAGAGGTGTTCTATTGGATTTAGGTCAGGAAAGTGTGGTGGCCAGTCAATGGTATCAATTCCTTCATCCTCCAGGAACTGCCTCCATACTCTCACCACATGAGGCCAGGAATTGTCGTGCACCAGGAGCCACTGTACCAGCATAGGGTCTGACAATGGGTCCAAGGATTTCATCCTGATACCTAATGGCAGCCAAGGTGCCTTTGTCAAGCCTGTAGCGGTCTGTGTGACCCTCCATGGATATGCCTCCCCAGACAATCATTAACCCACCACCAAACTGTTCATGCTGAATGATGTTACAGGCAGCATAATGTTCTCCATGGCTTCTCCAGACCCTTTCACTTCTGTCACGTGCTCAGGGTGAACCTGCTCTCATCTGTAAAAGCACAGGGCACCAGTGGTGCATCTGCCAATTCTGGTATTCTATGGCGAATGCCAATCGAGCTGCATGCTGCTGGGCAGTGAGCTCAGGGCCCATTAGAGGACACGGGGCCCTTGGGTCACCCTCATGAAGTCTTTCTGGTTGTTTGGTCAGAGACATTCACACCAGTGGCCTGCTGGAGGTCATTTTGTAGGGCTCTGGCAGTGCTCATCACAGCAAACCTTCTGGCAATGACACGTATTGATGTGCCATCTTGGAGAAGTTGGACTACCTGTGCAACCTCTGTAGGGTCCAGGTATCTCCTCATACTACCAGTAGTGACACTGACTGTAGCCAAATGCAAAACTAGTGAAGAAACAGTCAGAAAAGATGAGGAGGGAAAAATGTCAGTGGCCTCCACCTGTTAAACCATTCCTGTTTTGGGGGTCATCTCATTGTTGCCCCTCTAGTGCATCTGTTGTTAATTTCATTAACACCACAGCAGCTGAAACTGATTAACAACCCCCTCTGCTACTTAACTGACCAGATTAATATCCCATAAGTTTCATTGACTTTATGCTATACTCTGATTAAAAAGTGTTCCTTTAATTCTTTTGAGCAGTATATTTTGCATGCATTGAGCAGCAGTGTCTGTGCATTTTGCCTAAAACTTCAGATGGAAATAGAAGTGAAGAAAGCACTGAAATCATGTGACATCACAAATGGTAACAACTCATTTGTGTGTCTCAATTTACTTTTACAGATTTTCGTTTATAGTGTGAATCAGAAAGGTAGGCCACAATTGGATATAGGCGTAAAGCATAGGGTGCACACTGTCCATGGGCATCAACTCCAGAATTGGAAGTGTCGAGCCATTTCAACAGCTGATATCAGAAAGTGGTAGGTAGCCACGAGAAGCTCCTGCGGGCCACTTCAAAACCAGTCCCTAGAAAGAGAGAGGCTGTGATAGTGAAAGACTCAAGTCATTAGGGGCATCAAAATGCTCCAGAAACAGAGAGTCTCACACAGTGTGTTGCCTTATGGGTACATAGATAGAAGACTACCAAGGAAGTGTAGAAAGGCTGTTGGCCTGAGCAGGAGCCAATTGGTCATTATCCATGTTGGAACAAATGATATACATAAAGAGAGGCTCTCAGTTCTACAATCCAAATTTCAAAGTGCTAGCTTCCAGGTTAAGGAGCAGAATTTGACAAGTTAATCTTCTCTGAAGTTCTCCTTGTGCCACACACCAGTCCAGGTAAGACTGAGGATATTAAAAGGCTTAAAATGGTAGAAGGGTATAGGTTTATGGGGCATTGGGACTCTAAGAATATATGGGACCTGTTCTGCCACAACTGGAGGGGCAATAATGCGTTGGGGAGGCATATGAGTAGGTTAGCCAAGGATTGTTTAAACTCATGAATGGGGGGCAGGAAGTTCAGGACAAGCCAGGATAAGAACTGTACATGAGGGGATGAACAAAAGTATAAAAATGCCTAGTAACGTAAATTACAACCCAAAGTATAAGTGCACAAGTAAAATAAGTAACACTTTACAAATAGCTTTCCTTAATAGTACCAAAAATGAAACAAGTGACTTGGAGTTGTACGGCACGGTGGTGCAGTGGTAGCACTGCTGCCTCGCAGTAAGGAGACCTGGGTTCGCTTCCAGGCTCCTTCCTGCGTGGAGTTTGCATGTTCTCCCCGTGTCTGCGTGGGTTTCCTCTGGCTTCCTCCCACAGTCCAAAGACATGCAGGTTAGGTGCATTGGCGATCCTAAATTGTCCCTAGTGTGTGCTTGGTGTGTGTGTGTGTGTGTGTGCCCTGTGATGGGCTGGCCCCCTGCCTGGGGTTTGTTTCCTACCTTGCGCCCTGGGATTGGCTCCTGTGACCCTGTAGTTAGGATATAGCAGGTTGGAAAATAACTGACTGACTGACTTGGAGTTGTATGCCGCTGAGCATAATTATGATATCATACCAATAAAAAAAAAAGATGAGTACATCATAGATGGATGCACATTTTTTAGGAAGGATAGAGAGAAGAGAATGGAAGTGGGGTTAACTTTTATGCCAAACAGAATTTAAATGCAAGTCTTCTTCAGTTGGATGAACAGTCACATCTTAGTGAGGAAATCCAGATTCGGCTGAAAAGTAGTCAAAGGCCTTACTTTAGAGGAGTGTGCTATAGACACCACAATGCAGACAGTAACTTCAATGTGCATCTTTTTAATAACATTAAAAAGATAATTCTACAAGGGGATATATAGTCATTGGGGACTTTAATTGTCTGAATATCAACTAGGAAAAATAGTGGAGTACTGTACAAAAGTACGCAGAGGTTTTTAGATGTAATCAGTGACAGTTTTTTAACACAACATGTTAAAGCACCAATACGGGGTAAAGCCTCTCTGGATTTAGTATTTTGTAATAACTAGCATTGAATTGAGGCTGTAGTGGTGATTGAATTGCTAGGGTCAATTAGTGACCATAATATAATATAATTCTCAGGTTTTTGGCAGAGCATGGATACTAAGACTAAAATTGTTCAGTTTAATTTTGTTAGGGCCAATTTTGAGCAGATGCAGCAAAGTCTAAAAGGTATGGACTGGGATAAGCTTTAGAGTGTGGAGACAGATGAGGAGCATTGGAACAGGTCTAAAAATATTCGACATATACTGCAGGGCAGAAAAATGTTTTACATATAATGCAGTACAGATACATCGCAAAGTTTAGAATTAGTAAGAAATGTTAACAAAAATCTCCACAATGGGTTAATAAAGAATTGAACAAAAAGTTAAGAAGAAAAAAAAAACACATCCTTATAAGGCATATAAGATTAATAAGTACATGTGGATCATAAGGTATATGAGAGCATGATTATTAAGAAGGATATTTGGAAAGCTAAAAGGTAGTTAGAGAGGAATAAAGGAGATAAGGCGAAACATGACCCTAAGAGATTCTTTCAGTATTTTAGTAGCAAAAGAACAGTCAAGGAGGAGGTGAAGTATATCAGGAATGGTACAAGGAAATTAAAATATGCACAGTGAAATAGCAAATGTTCTATAAACATGCGTTTTTCTGAGGCTTAGCTCTGATGGTGCGGCTGTTTTAATCAAATCTGTGCCTACGAATTACAGCTTTGCCTATGTGGATCACCAAGGTAAGAAAGGCGGCCGTTTAGCAAACATTTATTCAAGCCGGTTAAAGTGTAAAGATGTCGGCTTTGGTATATTCAAGCCCTTCAAGTATCTTGCTGTTGTTATTCATTGAGTTTCTCAGTTTCTAATATTGTCCATGTATAGACCTCCTAAATACAATGCGTCTTTCTTTGAGGAATTCTCAGAGTTGGTATAAATTATAATTACGAAATATGACACATTCCTAGTAGTTGCCAACTTTAATTTTCATATCAATAATCAAAACGACCCGAAAGTAAAAGAATTAATGAACCTCCTGAACTCTCTTGATTTGAGCCAGCATGTTAATCAGCCAACAAACAAATCAGGGCACACGTTGGACTTAGTAATTACTAAAGGACTAAAAGTGGATGTGAAACAGATCATTGATATTGGTTTATCAGCCCATTTTCTCTTACTATTTAATATAGAAATAATGATAGAAAAATTTCATAAGTATATTATTAAAAAACGCTTCTTTGATTCATCTGCACCTTCAAAGTTTACAAACATTATAAGCAACCAGTCCTTTTGAAGAGCTTACTGCAATAGTGAGGATGATGTAAATAGCAAGGTGGAAAATTTTAATACTAAAGTGAGAGCGGCTGCTCACATAGTCGCTCCTGAAAGCATGACAGAGAGCTGAGCGTAAATGGAGAAAAACTAAACTGATTATCCACTATGAGATATTGAAGGCTAAAATAACATAATACAACAGCATAGTCCATCTTGAGAGGCGGTGCTATTTCTCTAAAATTATAAATTACAATGCTAGTAATCCCAGAGTTTTATTCTCTACAAGTGATTGTCTTAAAAACCCAGGTTACTCAATGGAATGCCTCCAAAAAACTTCCAGTGAAACTTGTGAGACTTTTGCTATATTTTTTAATCACAAAATTAATGATATTAGAGATAATATAGTACATCTACTCAATAATGATCCTCTTAAGCCCTGGTACGCCATTTTAAACAAATTAAATTCTTTAATCAGGATAGATTTACCTGATTTATCTATATAGATAATTCAATAAGGGCACGCAAGTCAGCGAGCGCAACAAAGACATTAATTACTTTGGTTCACGACCAAATCGGTTTACGACCAGAGTTTTGGAATGAATTATGGTCGTGAACCGAGGTTCCACTGTATATATAACCGACCAATTCGCCCAACCATGGGGTATGCACGACAGAGCCCTGACCGCCCACTCTAACCCTCCTCCAATGTCATGAGGAACGCACGACAGAACCCCACCTGCCAACTCTCACCCTCCTCCCGCGTCCCGCGTCCACCCTCGCTCTTGAGGCATGCGCACTGCTTGCTCATGTGCCTGCCCCCAACACGTCACCAAACACATACTCACTCACTTTGGTCTGTGCTACAGTCCACATGCAGATGTGAGCCACGTTGTCTGTTCACGTTGATAATTATGCAGCATATGCTACGCCGCGGGTTGGCTAGTATAAAATAATTTCTCAACTGAGACTCGCCTACTGCGTCCTTGACCTAATACCAAGTATCCAACATGCTAATTGATAGTATTTTTGAAATAGTAAACTCATCATTAAATAAGGGGGTCTTTCCCAGACTGTCTTAAGACTGCTGTAGTTAAACCCTCACCAGGAAACAAGAGGACCCGAGACCCAACAAACCATAACCCGACACGCTGAAGACAATATCAAGCGTACACTTCCGTACTGCAGTGCTAACTTCTTGCCTGAGTACTGTACACTATACTGGGATGGTTCCCCAACTCCAGGCTCTTATTTTTCTTTCACAGATTGGCGTCGTCAGCAGGATACTGTTCAGGAATAGGAGAAAAGCAGGAATTGAATACCGTCTTCGGCTCCATCCTTACGGAGTTCTAGACCATGAAACTGCAGCTGGGAGAGACTCGGACACAACTGGTGGAGATGCAGGCTCACCTGGCCACCTCAGAAGCAGTAAAACCAGAGGCTGCGTGGGCTCCCCCTCCACCCTTGGCACCTTTCAGAGGGGGATGACATTGAGCCTTACCTGCTCATTTTCGAGCAGATGGTGACTTGTAATCACTGACCAAAGGTGGAGTGGGGCCACATACTTGTGTCGTACCTCAAGGGAGATGCACAGAGGGCCTACTATGACCTCCCTGAGGAGGAGGCCGCCGACTATGACACCTTAAGGGGCAAGATCTGTAAGTGCTATGGCCTCACTTCTGGCCGGCAGGTAAGTGAATGGCGGCATTGGAAGCCTGACCCCGATGACCCACCGGGGCCCAGGCATTTAAAATCTGGGTCAAACTATATGTAAACAATGCAAGGCAGGTGGTGGAATAACTCGCCATCGAGGCCCTTGTCAATGCCATGTCAGACTATCTTGCCCAGCAGGTTCGGAAACAACCTTACAAAAACGTGGATGCCCTCCTTGAAGTGGTTGAACGCCATGTGGCGGCCGTCAAATCGGGGGGTTCAGAACAGTCAGCTAGCAGATTTCTTTTTTTTTTTAGTTCCTTTTTATTAATTTTATTACAATCCATACAAATCAATCAAGTTTTTACAAAAAGGAAAATTGAGTTAAGAACAAATCAATCCCCACCCCTGAGAGAGAGAGCAAGCCAAACGGCGTGAAATTTAAGATCTGTAAACATACCTAAATTACTAAATTCTCTGTCCTTTATGAGCTTATTTTAAAATATTACTGATTAGATCCTGCCATGTTTTGAAAAGAGTCTGTACGGATCCTCTGAGTATTTGATTTTTTCCAATTTCAAATAGTATAACACATCAGTTTCCCACTGACTTAAAAGAGGAGAGTTTGGGTTCTTCCAGTTTATCAGAATAAGTCTGCGTGCCAAAAGTGCAGTGAATGCAATCACAATTTGTTTGTCTTTCTCCACCTTAAACCCATCTGGAAGAACCCCAAACACAGCCGTTAATGGGTTAGGAGGGATTGTGAGACCAAGTCTGTCTGAAAGGTAATTAAAAATTTTTGTCCAGAATAATGTTAATTTGGTGCAGGCCCAGAACATGTGACCTAGTGAGGCTGGAACTAATTTGCAGCGTTCACAGGTTGGATCATGCCCTGGAAACATTTTGAAGAGTTTTAGTCGAGACAGATGTGCTCGATATATAATTTTGAGTTGTATAATTGTATGCTTTGCGCATATGGAGTTTGAGTGAATTCTCTGCATTGCTACTTTCCACTCCTTTTCTGATATATTAATTGAGATGGCGTCTAAGTCCTTGAGATTAAGCAATATCCAGCATGGATGTGGGTGCAAGATGAGGAAAATCTGGAAGGTTCTGTTTAACAAAGTTCCTGATTTGAAGATAGTGAAAGAAATGTGCAGTTGGAATGTTAAATTTGGAATGTAATTGTTCATAGGATGCAAAGACGTTGTCTAAATAAAGATCTCTAAGCAAGTTAATTCCAAATTTTTTCCAGATATTAAAACTGCATATGTTTGCGAAGGATGAAAGAGGTGGTTCTCTTGCAGAGGTGCCACAGATAGAAGCTTCTCCGTCTTAAAATGCTTTCTACATTGGTTCCAGATTCTAAGTGAGTGGAGTACAATTGGGTTATTTGTATATTGCCGATAGCGTGTGTTTATTGGAGCACAGAGCAAGGAATACAAAGAAGTACTGCAGGATTTTACTTCTATTGCGGTCCAAGCCTGTGTATGTTCTTCTATTTGTGTCCAGGTTCTTATCGCCTGTATATTTGCTGCCCAGTAATAAAACTGGAAGTTAGGTAGAGCCATGCCGCCTTCTGCCTTTTGTCTTTGTAGGGTCGCTCTTTTGATGCGTGGATGTTTTGAATTCCAAATAAATGGTTATTGTTGAATCTAATTGTTTAAAGAATGACTTATTAATGTATATTGGAATATTTTGAAATAAAAAAAGGAGCTTAGGGTGTTAATTCTTCCAGCTAGTGTGAGATGAAGGATTGACCATCTATGCAAGTCTTGCTTGATTTTTTCCATGCAGACAGTGAAATTTTGTTGATAAAGAGCTTTATGTTTACTTGTGATGTTTACCCTAGGTATTTAAACTGTTCTGCAATGATAAAAGGTAGGGTATCTAATCTAATATTATATGCTTGAGAATTCACTGGAAAGAGTACACTTTTATTCAGATTAATTCTGAGACCAGAGATCTTTTGAAATTCTGTGAGTGCTGCTAAGACTGCAGGCACAGAATTTTCTGGGTCCGATATATACAGTACCATATCATCTGCATATAATGAGATTTTCTGTTCCAGTCCTTCTCTGCTAATCCCCTTTATCTGATCAGTATTTCGACAATGTATTGCCAGTGGTTCAATGGCAATTGCAAACAGCAGTGGTGACAAGGGCATCCTTGTCTAGTGCCACGTTCTAGTTTAAAGTAGTCTGAGCAAATGTTGTTGATGCAAACTGAAGCTTCTGGGTTAGTATACAGTAATTTAATCCATGCACAAATGTTCGGGCCAAACCCAAACTTCTCCAATGTAGTAAAAGGTATTTCCATTCAATCATGTCGAATGCTTTTTCTGCATCCAATGATAATAATATTTCTGGGGTGTTTGATTTAGTTGGTGAGTATATTACATTAAACAGGCGTCGAAGATTTGAAGATAAGTGTCGGCCCCTAATAAATCCAGTTTGGTCTTGTGATATTACGAGGGAGCACTTTCTCCATCCTTCTAGCTATGATTTTAGAGAGTATTTTAACGTCGTTATTCAGAAGTGAAATTGGTCTGTATGATGCACATTGTAATAAGTCCTTATTTTGTTTTGGAAAACAGTGATTAGTGCTTGGCGAAAGGTTTGTGGAAGAGATTGGTTATCTCTGGCTTCTGTAAATGTTGCTAATAGGAGGGGCTAGCTGAGCGGAGAATTTCTTGTAAAACTCTGCAGGGTAGCCATCAGGGCCTGCTGCTTTCCACCTTGGAGTGACTTTATAGCATCTAGTAATTCTGATAAAACCAGAAGTTTATCAAGTTCCTCCACACTAAAAGTGTCTATTTGTGGTATCTGTAATGTATCCAGAAATGCATTAGATTGTGTATTGTCTTCTTTAAACTCAGTAGTATATAGGGATTTATAGTAGTCTCTGAAAGTGTGCATTATATTTTTGTGTTCGATGATTTTATCTCCGTTCGTTGGTGATTACGAGATTGCGTTGCACTTCTTGCTTGTGAATTTGTTGAGCTAAAAGCTTATTAGCTTTCTCTCCATGTTCATAGTAATGATGTCTGGATTTGTAAATTAGTTGTTCAGTTTCTTTAGTTGTCAAGAGGTTTAATTCTGAATGTAGAGCCTGCCTCCTCCTATGTAGAGTCTCGCTTGGTAGTCTGGCATGTTCTTCATCTATTTTAGTAATTTCGCTTTTTATCTCTGCTACTTTCTTGGCTTCGATTTATTTCTGTGGGAAAGATATGAGATAATCTGTCCTCTTAAGAAGGCCTTAAGAGTTTCCCAGAGTATTCCTGCAGAGATCTCGGGGATGTATTTGTCTCTAGAAAGAATTTGATTTGTTTGGATATAAATTCAGTACAATTCTCGTCAGCTAATAGAAGCGGGTTGAGGCCATCTCTGGGGTGAGTGTATGGGGCTTAGTAATTTTAGCTCCAAGATCATAGGTGCATGGTCAGAAATAACAATAGCATCGTATTTGCAAGATTTAATCTTAGGCAAGAAGTTATTGTCTATAAAGAAGTAATCAATCCTTGAGTAGCAATGATGTACTGGTGAGTAGAAAGAATATGTTCTTGAATTTGGGTTTAAAAACCTCCAGGGTCTGATAAGTTGTGATCAGTTATAAACTTTGTAATTATCTTTGCGTGTTAGATGCGTTCCCCTGTGGAGGAAGTCCTATCTAAAAGTGGATTTAGAACACAATTAAAGTCCCCAGCCATTATAACTTTATGAGTGTTCAGATTGGGAATGGATGCAAATAAATTTTGTATAAATTCCTTATCATCAACATTAGGTGCATAAACATTTATCAAAATCATTTTACAGTTAGATAAGTCTCCCATGACCATTACATATCTCCCTTCAGGATCCAATACTACATCTGATGCTACAAATGGTACTGTTCTATGTATGAGAATTCCCACACCTCTAGTTTTCTTCGTAAAACTAGAATGGAACATTTGGCCAGTCCAGTCTTTTGCAGCTGGAACTGATCCTTGCTTAGTAAGTGGGTTTACTGTAAAAATACTATTTTAGCATTTAGACCTGTTAGGTGAGAAAGTACTTTCTTTCTCTTTAATTCGTGATTCAAGCCTTTAACATTCCAGCTTACAAGTTAACTGTCCCATCATGGAGACACTGATTCTGAGTTTTTGATGTCATTTTATAGTCTTAACTGGAAGTGAGACAGCTTCGGTCTTAATTTCCTATTTCCCCTAGAGTTGTTGCCATGCAGCTTATTATTACGTTGGTAGTTATAATTATAAAGATTGAGAGGATAGATTAGGTATAGATCAAGCCTGCTCTCTTTCTCTCCCCCTAACCCCCCACCCTCCCTTTTGCCTCCCCAAGTGAGGCTAAAACCCACTTCATGCAGTCCCAGTCCTCTGACATACCCAGAGACAGAGCACGTCCAAAGCAAAACAAGCCCCAGTGCAGTGGCGCTTTAGGGTTAAAAGATAGAGATATCTATTACCAATATAGTCTTTAAAAGAAAAAAAAAAAAAAAGAATTTTGCACTTAAAATATATATATAGTCTTCAGCAATTTTAGTGCATTAAGATGATACACCCAGATAATAAACCCAGGGGATGGTGTTAAAAATGTGTCCAGAATAAGCATAACAAGTCTTAATGCAGTAATAGCAATAACAATAAACCAAGGGTATGATATTGAACAGTCTCGTTTAGGGTAGAGATGAAATAATTAGAAAAGAAAAAAAAAAAGAAAAAGTAATTAAGCACAATAAAACATAAACAGATAGCTAGTAATACTAAGTAATAAGTGAGAATATATGAATATATGATAAAAACCCGTATTTTAAAACAAATAGATCAGACAGTAGATTATTAATCCTTCCTATATCATTAACCGCCATGACTCACTATTATGTATCAGAATAGTCCGGGATCAGCTTTCTTAATTCCTTTTCTGCTTCTTCCTTGCTAGCGAAGACATAGAATTGACCCTGCCATTCCACTTTCAGTTTTGCCGGATACAAGAGGCTGTATTTGACATTGGCTTGCCGTAACCGCTGTTTAATGTTGTAGAAGGCTGCGCGTTTAGTAGCTGTTGCTGGAGAGAAGTCAGGGAAGATACGAATGCGGTTATTTTCATATATAATATCTTCCTTGTTTCTGAGGAGTGCCATCACCTCTAGCTTAAATGATAATCTTCAAAGCGAACTATAAAAGATCTGGGTCTAACGGTGTTTGATCCGCGTACGCGGTAAGCCGCTGCTATCTCAGATTCTGCTTTAAAGTCCTCCCGATTATTTTAGAAAAAAGTTCAGCTGCGAATTTCACAGGGTTTGAACTTTCTCGATTCTCAGGCAGACCTTCAATTCTGACATTATACCTTCTACTTCCATCTTCCAAAGCAGCTAGTCTTCTCCGAGGTTTTTGCATTCGAAGCCGACACTTACTGCTTTTTCTTCAGCACTGGCAACTAAATTTTCAGCTATTTCAATCAGAGTCATGAATGTCTCCTTGAGATCCTGTAATTGATCAGTAAGCGTGCTCAGTTTAGCCGAGTTTTCCTGAATTTGTTCTTCAGTTTTACCCAGCAGCTTTTCATTTGCCTGTTGCAGCATCAGCTGCTGCGTTTCGTTTGCTTGTTGCAACTCCTGTTTCAGTTCCTGTCTCAGTTTCTCATATGCCTTTGCCCTTGCTTTCTCATTTGCCTTCTCGCTTTTCTTTATATCTTGCATGAGCTCAGCAAACATCACCTGCAGTTTAGACATTTCAATTGTGCTTTTTTGTACCGTAGGTGAAGCGACAGGCTCTACTGTAGCCGTGTCCCGCTATTCCCGGCTCGCGTGGAGTAATTGAAGCCGCGGACTGCAAGGCCTTTTCCAGTTTCAGGTGTTCTTCTCCGATCGGTGAACTATCGAGATCTGCACTCACGATTGTACATTCACTCTCAGCCGGCGACAATGTAGCAGACTGTGGTCCCGAGGAGACTGTACTTTCGCCCATAGTCTGTCTCTGAGAGGCCGTATCTTGAACTAGGGCTTGCTGATCTAAGCTTGGGTGCAGCTTTAGTTTTCAATTCTTTTGGACCCCTTTTCTTGTTGGCCATGTTTATATATGCTTACATATACTGTAGCAGTCTCCTTGGGTTGAATAGATACAGGATATCTCAGGATAATAAGCAAATAATATGAAAAATAACATCGCTGCTAACGGAGTTCCACTTCAGACGTTCATCTCTCGCATCGGACGAGACCCTTCAGCTTGCAGATTTAAACCAGCATGTGGGGCAAACCCTAATCCCAACCGTCACCCAGCAGAGCCTCCGGGTAAGATCAAAGAAAAAATGCCCAGTCTTCCCCACTGTTTCAAATGTGGGGAGTTGGGACACATGTTTACCACTTGTCCCACCTCCACAGACCCTATGGACTGTTTGTGGGCCAAGGGAGAAAGGTACTGTGTACTGTCTAACCCCTTGTCTTCCCCTTATACAGGAGTGGTATTAGTGAATGGAAACGGAGTGTTAGCAATGTTTTATTCCAAGAGTATCATGTGTGTTGTTGCTCATCGGTTTATCCTACCGCAACAGTTCTGAAAAGAGAAAAACAGTCTAACGTGCATACATGGCGAGACCAGGTATTATAAGTCCGTTAACTGTTTACAGTTTTTCTCAAATGCTAAAACACAAAAGCCAAACCTCTAAACCAAATGACCAGTTGTCTAAACACATTTACTAAACCTAGCCATCATTTTCCAATATCATAAACACATTTCACATGAAGACACAATTCACAAAACACAATCCTCCGTTGCTAAAACACAAGTTGCAAAAGAACTCTGCTCATATTCTCAAATGAAAGCTGAAGTGATGCAAAATGCTTGCCACAGTCAACAATATTTGAACACAATGAACACACCTGGCGTCATTCATTACACACAACGACTCAAAATTGAAGACACTTGTTGCTAATGCTGTGACCACATGTATAAAAGCAAGTTCAGAGTGTACAGTTTGCTGAAGATTCCAAACAAACACAATAGATGAAGGCAGAGTCAGGGGAAGAGGAATTCGAGTCAGAGGAGGGAGAAAAGCTGGCCATGGAAGAAGAGGAGCAGGCCAACGAGGAAGAGGAGTTCAAATCAGAGGAGGAAGAGGAGCAGGCCAAGGGGAAGAGGTGTTCAAATCAGAGGAGGAAGAGGAGCAGGCCAACGAGGAAGAGGAGGAGGCCAACAAGGGAGAAGAGAAGGTCCAGGAGGGAGAGCAAGACAACCTCGCACCATCATTACGGACGAGATGCGAGCAACAGTCACTGACCATGTCATTGTCCATGGCATGACAATGGCTGAAGCAGGACTAAGAGTCCGTCCAAACCTGAGTAGGTTCACCGTGGCCACCATTATCAGGGCATTCAGACAACACAACAGGTATTGTACTCTATTGCTTTCTTTGTCACAATACAGTTTTACAAGCCTGTGAAAGTAGTCTATTGGTTTCAAATCAGTTGTTATTGTAAAACATGTCAATTGACAACACATGTTTCTTTCTTTAGAGTTGAAAGAATGACACATAGAGGTGGGAGGCTTGCCATATTTACAGCGGCACAAGAAACCCTCATTGTGGATATGGTTTGTGAGAACAACCTCATCAGACTCCGGGAGATCAGAGACAAAGTCATTGACGATAATGTCAACTTTGAGAGCATTGATGATGTCAGCTTGGCCACAATAGACCGAGTTCTCCGGCACCAAAAGATGTGGATGAAACAGGTCTATAGGGTTCCCTTTGAGTGCAACTCTGCGTGACACAAAGACCTACGTTACGAGTATGTGCAAGTAAGTATACATCCATGTTCACAGTACAGTTAGTGGACATACTGTGTTGCTCAGTGGCCTACATTACTTCTGGACAATACTGTGCTACCTGATTGACTGTTGTTCTGAACACCTGTGCACTTTCACATTTTCACAGAGGATATTACAGTTGGACGCGATGGCCAGACCTCATGAGTACCTCTTCCTGGATGAGGCTGGCTTCAACCTGCAGAAACTGGAGCAAAGAGGCCGTAACATCATTGGCCAAAGAGCCATCACTGAGGTTCCTGGCCAACGGGGGGGTAATATTACTCTTTGTGCGGCCATGGGTTTGGAGGGGCTTGTCCACCGGCATGCTGTCCTTGGGTCTTACAGCACCCAACGTCTCCTCACCTTCCTAGAGGAGCTAAAAGACATCCTCCTGGACCGCCAACAACACCATCCTGGGCCCGCACATCACATTTATGTGATCATTTGGGACAATGTCCGCTTCCACAGAACAAACCAAATCAGAGAGTGGTTCACCACCAACAGTAACCACTTTTAAATGTCTGTCTGCCACCCTACTCCCCTTTCCTGAACCCTATAGAGGAGTTCTTCTCATCGTGGAGATGGAAGGTTTATGACCGACAACCACACACTAGAGAGAACCTCCTAAGGGCAATGGAGCTGGCCTGTGTTGACATCCCAGTGGAGGCCTTCCAAGGATGGATTTGCCATTCCAGGGCGTTTTTTCCTGCGGTGCCTGGCAAGAGACAATAAAAAAACTTCACACCCTGATCATGTTTTCAAGAGTACTGTTGTGTGCAATAGATTCTGTTTTTGCATTGAGTTGTGTTACAGTAGTGTACATGCAGAATTTTCTATAGATTTATACTCTTCATATGAAACTCACAAATGTAAATGCCTAATCCTCTGCAGAGATCTAAGAAGATCCGTTACTGTAAAGTTTCTAAAAATATGCATTGGCAGTTATGAAACAAAGAACCTTCTCACAAATTGAGCATTGCGTTTTCAATTGTTTTGCTGTAGTGTGTAATGATGTGTATAGTGTTTACATTTTTGAAAACTTCGAGCTGCTCTTTTGGTGTGAAAGTTTGAGTTTTGAAGTGAGAAGGTGTGGTTGTGTTTATGTAGCTTTAGAAAAGGGTGTTGTGTTTAGACATTGGGAAACATGGAGGAAACGTTTGTGAAATGTGTTTTAGCATTTGAAAAAAACTGTAATAACCTGGGAAGACACGACCAAAAAACTAGTAGTAGCCGTGATGTCCGATCCTCCCTACCCAGTTATTTTGGGATGAGACTGGTCTGAAAGCAAAAGCGGTATGGAACATACCATTCCCAAAACCAAGTTGGGCCTCATAATGGACAAAGCCCCAGCTAACCAGGCTGCCCCTACGCCGTGTTCCCTGGTCACTGAAATAGATGTTGACACTCCAGAGGATGGGGCCCTCACGTCATTTACCGGCCTGGAACAACACTCCGGGGAGGTCATTGGATGCAGGGCCCCACCCCTTGAGGTCACTGATGATCCTTTACAGACATTGGAGTGTCAGTATCGAGCCACTCCTGCTTCCTTTAAGAGAGAACTTTGGAATGATGACTCTCTAAAGTTCGCAAGAAATGCCACAGATCTGCTAGACAACCCACACATAATCCCATGCCACAAGGGCCCTACTTTGTTATGAAAAATGATCTGCTATATCGAGTAGGGGAACACAAGGGAGGTATTGTTGCTAGTACCACGGACCTTCTGGTGGGAGGTCTGTGAACTGGCACATGCCCACCTCCTGGGCGCCGAAAAAATGTTGTAGAGAATTAAACTCCGGTTCTATTGGCCGGGAATAAATGAGAAGGTCCGATGGTTTTGTCAGTCCTACCCAGAGTGTCAGCTTCTTCAGATACCCCGAAGGGACCTTGCTCCTCTTATTCCTCTCCCCTTAATTGACATTGCCTTTGAGTGAATCGGTATCGATCTCGTAGGTCCCCTTGATCCCTCAACGAGAGGCCATAAGTATATTCTGGTGATTGTAGACTACGCTACTCAGTTTCCAGAAGCTGTTCCCCTGCGCTCAGCTACTTCTAAAAACATCACACGGGAGTTAGTAGGGCTCTTTTCCATAGTAGGGATCCCAAAGGAAATCCTTACAGACCAGGGAACCCCTTTTACGTTAGACACGTTCAGGGAAGTTAAAGTTACTCCGTATTAAGCATCTTAAAACATCAGTATATCATCCGCAGACTGACGGACTTGTGGAGAGGTTCAATCAAACCCTTAAACAGATGCTTCGCAAGGTAGTCAGTGAGGACGGATGGAAATGAGATCAGTTATTCCCCCTGATTCTTTTTGCCTAGAGGTTCCCCAAGCCTCGACTGGGTTTTCCCCCTTTGAGTTACTATACAGACGACAACCCCGAGGCATTTTGGACATTCTAAAAGAAGGGTGGGAAGGAGAGGCTCTTCCCTCCCTAAACATTTTAGAGTATATCGCACAATTATGCAATAGATTTGGGAAAATTAGACTCATTCTAAAAGAGCACATGGACAGAGCCCAATCAGCACAGTCCTGGAATTACAACCGAAACACAGCCTTGCGCGAGTTTCTACCAGGGGATCGTGTCATTATACTCATCCTCACCTCCCACTCTAAATTGTTGGCACATTGGCTAGCGCTGTACGAAATTAAGGAGAGAAAGGGACTGGTGGATTATTTGGTTAAACAACCAAAACGTTGGCCAGCCGAGCGGGTATACTGTGTCAACTTGTTGAAACTGTGGAAGGACCATGGGGGAGCAAGTCTGGTCAGAACAGTACCTCCTTCAGGACACTAGATGGCAGCCCCCCTGGGTGGCAGTGGTGCCTTGGATTCCTGCAGGGCTCCATGGGAGATGGAGTCCTTTACAAGCCTATTGGGATCTGGGGGTGAGGCCAGGGGGTTCTACAGTGGCTCCTGAGCCTGTGTGGTCGGTTCTTCTGCCACACCCGGAAGTGCAGCTGGAAATAGGTCATTAAACACCTGGAGCACTTCTGGGTGGGCTATAAAAGGAGCCAGCAGCCACCACTCCAGGAGCCAGAGTCAGGAGGAGAGGGATAAAGCTTGCCAGAAAGGAGTGGAGGAGAAAAAAGAAGAATAATTGTGCTGATTGTGATATTGTACTTGTGGGACTGTGTTGTGTCTGTGGGAATGGGGAATGTGTTGCCCACAGGCAGAAGAAAAGAAAAATAAAAGCACTTCAGTTTTTATTAGTGGGCCTCTTGTGTCTGTCTGTGCCGGGTCAAGCGCTGGTATAGCGCCTTTGTCACACATGCTTTCCATTAGTTCAGATTATCTCAAGGAATAATGTGAGCTACCACATCTATGTCGATGACACACAACTGTATTTATCAATAGCGCCTGATAACCCCGACTCTCTTGATTTAATGACACAATGTCTTATTTGTGTTTCTGAATGGATGAGTAGTAATTTTCTCAAACTAACTAAGGAGAAAACAGAAATTTTAGTGATTTGCAAAAATGGATATAATGAGAGTATTAGAAATAAATTTGATCCATTAGGATTAAAAGTCAAGACGGAGGTAAAGAATTTAGGGGTAATTATTGACTCTGACCTAAACAGCATTTTTTCCACTTAAAAAAAATCTAGAAAAAGTTATAACTCTTATAACTGAGCAAGATACTGAGAAATTAGTTCACATATTTATTTTCGGTCGGCTAGATTACTGTAATGCACTCCTCTCAGGACTACCCAAAAAAGACATCAATTGATTGCAACTAGTGCAGAATGCAGAACTAGGAAAAGAAAATATAAGCAAATCTCTTCAGTTTTGATGTCACTACATTGGTTACCTGTGTCATTTAGAATTGACTTTAAAATACTGCTTATAGATAAAGCCTTAAATAATCTCACTCCATCCTATATTTCAGAATGCCTTTCACCTTACACTCCATATTCGTAACCTTAGATCTTCAAATGAGTGTCTGCTTATAATTACATGAGCTAAACTTCATAGGAAGAGTCACCAGAGACATTAATATTATTGTCGAGGTAAGTAAACTGCTCATCCTGGTCAACACTCTCTCCGCTAACAGACACACTGCTGATGGCTGTGCCTAAGAGGTCATTAAAGGCCCGGATCTTCATTTTTGTCCAGGACACACGCAAGCCCCGACACTCAGACTCCTTGCTCAGTCTCTCGAAAGCCCCGATCAGAACCTCCATTGAGAAAGCATACAGGCTTGGGAAGATTTGTGGGAGATTAAATTTAATGTCAGTGAAAAGTATTACATGAAGGAAAGTAAAATTGATAGGTTTGAAAACACAATGGGAGGTCTGAAATCAAAAGTACACCTTCTGAGAAGGATTTAGGAGTCGTAGTAGACTTGAAACTATCAACAGCCAGACAGTGTTCAGAAGCTATTAAAGAAGGCAAACAGGATGTTAGGTGATATAGCACAATGTGTGGAGTACAAGTCCAAGGAGGTTACCCTCAAGATTTATATAATGCACTGGTGAGGCCTCATCTGGAGTACATTGTGCAGTTTTGGTTACCAGGGTCAACAAAGGACATTGCAGAACAAGAAGAAGTCCAGAGAAGAGCAATTAGATCAATTCCAAAGGTTACAGGGGATTAATTATGAGGAAAGAGTGTGTAGCAGACAGTAGGACGTTAAGGACTTTCAAAACTAGACTTGATGCAATTTTGGAATATAGGAATGCGGATAGGACTGGCAAGCTTTGCCTGATCTTGTCTTAATTTTCCTAGTGTTCTAATTGTACTTTATACAGTACATTCACACCCCTGTGCTAGGAGAAAACTAGCAACAATAGATGAAGTGATAAGGAGAAAAGATGCAGTCAAGAGACAGGCAAAGATCATAGCCAGGAAATCCCAATGAGAGAGTCAAAACTATTAATGAGAGGCAAAAGTCTAATTCAAAAGCATGGATGAAAATTCTCAACCTGGACAGCAAAACTAAGATAGAGTTTTTCTTAAAGCATACAAAGGTTGTTGTTATCTGGATAAGAAACGGTCATAGGAGATGACCTTATATACCGTCAACTCGCTGATATCGCGCATTACAAAATTCTGGGTGGTTGCTGGAGCAACAAATGGCAGTGCTCATAAAAAACAATGCAATAACACAAAGAAATTTAAAAAAAAAAAATCAAAAACTGCCAACATGAAAAGTAAAACATAGAAAACAATCTTCAAGATTCAAAACTGCAAATGGGTGGCATTAAGACAAAAAAGATCTATTCCAAAGGTTAGAAAAAATAAAGTAAGAAGTGGCATCGTAACACCCCCTCAGCACAAAGTGTACTCACTCTTCATTACTGATCACGTGTCACCCATTATGATTCCATTTTTACTTTAATTGTTTATGGATTAATTTAGCATTTAGTGCAAGCCCTTTGGGTCTCTTTGGAATATCAAGGACAATCATTCAAATTCTTAAAATAATTAATGCCTTATCACAACGCCATTTTGTTTTTCATGGATGCCACAATTTGGGGCACTGTTGCTAGCCACGTTGCTATACAGAACAACGAGAAAAGTGTAACTTGTCATGCCATATATTGAAGGTTTAAGAGGCATGTCTTGGCTATCCAAGATCGTGGGTAGAAACTCAAAATTGTGCTAGTACTTGTACCAGCTTGTGACTTGCGTGTCATCTCCTGACCTCTATTTACAAAAATAAAACAAACAGTAGATCTGGCGTTTTTCTTCAGAAGGCAAATCAATAACCACACCGTTAAATTAAATATTGATTGAGGTGATCATTAAAATGACAAGAGGGCAAACTGGCAGGAGCTGACATAGTGATGACAAAGTTATGAAATGACAACCTGGTCCTGAATATCTCAAAGACAACAGAACCCAATGTGAACTACATCTCAAGCAGTGTTAAAGGAGCGAAGGTGAAAACTACTAACCTCTGCAGATAGAAATATTTATAACAAAACTCACCCAGCAAAAGCTTTTGTGTTAACCTTACTTGACTCTGTCTCCAGGCTTGTAGAACAAGATTCCATAGCAGTTCCTGAAAACAATCAGCTGTACACCAAAGACAACAAGCAGAATAAGTAATTGTTTAAAAATGAGCTGGTAGGACCTACAGGATGAAGAAGAAACATGGCGTTGACAGAAATACACAAAAGCAGAGAAATCCCTTGAGCCTTCCTTTTGAAAGTGCTGCACCAAGTTTCCATCAAATTCACTCCAACATACTCAAAGAATGTAAAAGTGTTCTTTTATATTGTTAGCTTTTTAACTATTCATTCTCTACTTACTCCATTGGCAGGTTTGAGTGAAGCTGAAGTCTTTTGTTAACATTTAGCAATGGGTCAGAATGTGGCACCAATTTAGAATCGAGTTTTATGAGGGAACCAAACTGCCAAGAGAGAAATCAAAGCCGGCAAGGGGAGTGGAGATGGCCAGACTAATAATGAAGACGCTGGGAATGGAGTCAGTCAAGCTGTGAGGTGGGCCTGAAAAACTTGGCCCTCAGCATTTTAATTCTCAGGGTAAAAAGTTTGGGAAATCCATCCTCCCAACTACTATAGGGTGATCAAGATGTAATTATGCAATTTTCATTACACCATAACTTATTAAGTTTATTACATAGAAAATCACCCAAAAAATCCCGGACTATCGAGAAGTGTGCGAACTGACGACATGAAGAATCATCTTCGTGCCGAACTGGAATCGTCCCCACATAAATCAAAGTCATCCAGACGATCTGGATCTGCATAATTAGATCTGGACCACTCTGTACTAGCCAAGTGAACATTTTGTCCACTGAAAGTGGCTTTTTAGAAAGTTCCCAAAATATTGCATGCTGTTCAAAGCCCATAAGAATAAACAACCTGGCAACAGAAAGGCAAATATGATAACTGGGACCAAAACTACATACCACTGCATTGTGATTATATCAGAAAATGGCAGAGGCTTTACCGAAAATTAGCCTTCATAATTACCACCCTTTTGTTCCATATATCAACACTTTCAGCATTAAATCACCGGAGGGGAAACATGATAGGCGTTCACACCCAAGAGCAAAACTATTCCTGTTCGTTGCAGAAGTACTCCGCTTGTATGACAGGGAGGACTGAGATCGAGTGCATCCATGCTTGCCACAGGCATACAAAACATACTGTGTGTGGTGTGTTGTAAAAAAGCAATGACATTCTTTGCAAGTTCTCTTCACGTTGGTGTGGATTTCTTCCCAAAATCCAAACGTAATTTGGAAAAGAAGGGTGCTTGTTGTGTTTAAATGACTTCAAACACTAACATCTTTTATTCCATTTATTTTATACAGTGATCTTCTTGTTGACAAGCAGTACCAGTCACACGATTGGACACACTGAGAAATGTTCATGTTTTTCATAGAAATTGATACCTTATTAAGATACCATGAAATTGATTTAAAAATATAGCCAAGGCATTACTAGTGTATATAATGGCTTGAAATGACTAATCATCAATTTATTATTCACATAAGGGGCACATTTAGCAATGCCTTCAATGTCCAAATGGTAAACTCCCTTCGCTTATCCTTAATTAGTCACATTTGCACACTAATTGGTTATTAGAGTAACCATTCTAGCAGCATTAGCACTACTGAAACCTGTTATCCTATTTAGCTGTGACGATTAGCACGGATGATCCTACACCTGTGCACTTAGTGTAGTGCCATCTGCTCCCACATCGCACCCGGGAACCACTCTTGCCACGCTACCATGCCACCTCCTACCAAGACGCAAGTGCAACAATTATTTATTTAAAAAAAGATGCTGATCAGCCGTGGATCTCACTTTACCACACATATTGATGAACATAACAATGTTCATGCCTTGCATTGCTCCACAATGAAACTTACAGCACATCACACCCTCCTCAATTTTTTTAAAGGTTACTTTATTGCCAATATATGGCAAATTAAGTAAACTGAAGCACATATGTCTCTTATGATCAAACTATTTAAAGCATTTGTATAACGTGTATGGGACTGAATCTTGGCATATAGAGCAAACGTTTCAATATACTGTTAAGGATCAATGAAGTCTGAAGTAGCACCACATACACTGAGAACAAATACATGGATGTTCGATCGTGAAACTGATTTGCAGTAAAAAGTATCTCGTTATAAGTTAATAGAGCCACTATCTGTGATACCCGTCTAAGATGGATGGAAATCTAAGTAATCAACGTGTAAGAGCCAATCTTAGAAAGTTAATGCTTTAAGTTAAGTTAAATTCATATTAGTGTTTGCTTAGTCATAACCATTGACAATGGTATATCATTTTACCCCCGTAAGTTAATAAGAGATACAACTTTCTTGCTATAACTATATATATATATATATATATATATATATATATATATATATACTGCACAAAAGAATTAAAGGAACACTTTTAATCAGAGTATAGCATAAAGTCAATGAAACTTATGGGATATTAATCTGGTCAGTTAAGTAGCAGAGGGGGTTGTTAATCAGTTTCAGCTGCTGTGGTGTTAATGAAATTAACAACAGATGCACTAGAGGGGCAACAATGAGATGACCCCCAAAACAGGAATGGTTTAACAGGTGGAGGCCACTGACATTTTTCCCTCCTCATCTTTTCTGACTGTTTCTTCACTAGTTTTGCATTTGGCTACAGTCAGTGTCACTACTGGTAGTATGAGGAGATACCTGGACCCTACAGAGGTTGCACAGGTAGTCCAACTTCTCCAAGATGGCACATCAATACGTGTCATTGCCAGAAGGTTTGCTGTGATGAGCACTGCCAGAGCCCTACAAAATGACCTCCAGCAGGCCACTGGTGTGAATGTCTCTGACCAAACAACCAGAAAGACTTCATGAGGGTGACCCAAGGGCCCGTGTCCTCTAATGGGCCCTGAGCTCACTGCCCAGCAGCATGCAGCTCGATTGGCATTCGCCATAGAATACCAGAATTGGCAGATGCACCAATGGTGCCCTGTGCTTTTTTACAGATGAGAGCAGGTTCACCCCGAGCACGTGACAGAAGTGAAAGGGTCTGGAGAAGCCATGGAGAACATTATGCTGCCTGTAACATCATTCAGCATGAGCAGTTTGGTGGTGGGTTAATGATTGTCTGGGGAGGCATATCCATGGAGGGTCACACAGACCGCTACAGGCTTGACAAAGGCACCTTGGCTGCCATTAGATATCAGGATGAAATCCTTGGACCCAATGTCAGACCCCTATGCTGGTACAGTGGAACAGGGGCCATACAAAGTGCTGCGTACAATTTTGAGTTGCTGCAATTAAATTTTGGCAAAATGGACTAGCCTGCCACATAATTTTTTCACTCTGATTTTTGGGGCGTCTTTGAATTCAGGGATCTGTAGGTTGATAATTTTCATTTCCATCAAACGATGTGGCATCCTTTCATTCCTAACACATTACCTAGTCTATATCAGTATAGAAATCCAGGAGGATTTCTTTTTCCCATTGAGATCTGATGTGTTTTCAAAGTGTTCCTTTAATTTTTTTGAGCAGTTTATATATATATATATATATATATATATATATATATATACAGTAATCCTCGCTATATCGCGCTTTGACTTTCGCTGGCTTCACTCTATCGCATGATTTTATATGAAAGCATAACTAAATATATACTTGCGGATTTTTCGCTGCTTAGCGGGTTCTCGCGGACAATGTGTCTTTTACTTCCTGTACATGGTTCCTCAGTTGGTTTGCCCAGTTGATTTCATACAAGGGACGCTATTGGCGGATTGCTGAGAAGCTAACCAATCAGAGCACACAGTTAAGTTCTCCTGACTGACAAGCTAACCAATCAGAGCACGCAGTTAAGTTCCTGCGTGCTGAATGCAGTGTTAACCAGGAAGTCTCGTCTCGCTCATTCAGCATCAATGTGTTTCGCTGTGTAAAGAGTTGTGCTCTTTTGTGTTTATCTTTGTGCATAGTCAAGCCCTTCATTATGGCTCCAAACGATCTGCTACTGCTTCAGGGCGTGCCCAAGCGCAAGAAGAAGATGTTACGATTGCGAAAAGGTAAGCGTTTTGGATTTGTTGAAGGCTACGATTCTTTTTATTTAAAAAGTAGGAAAAGAATATAAGA